>NC_141030.1:47207500-47410000 GCF_052040795.2 Danio rerio
ATTTAGATTACTTTTGTGCTGTTGGCTACCATTAGATTACATTTAGATTACTTTTGTACTGTTGGCTACCATTGGATTGCATTTAGATTACTTTTGTGCTGTTGGCTACTATTGGATTACACTTAGATTACTTTTGTGCTGTTGGCTACCATTAGATTACATTTAGATTACTTTTGTGCTGTTGGCTACCATTAGATTACATTTAAATTACTTTTGTGCTGTTGGCTACTATTGGATTACATTTAGATTACTTTTGTGCTTTTGGCTACCATTGGATTGCATTTAGATTACTTTTGTGCTGTTGGCTACTATTGGATTACACTTAGATTACTTTTGTGCTGTTGGCTACCATTAGATTACATTTTGATTACTTTTGTGCTGTTGGCTACCATTAGATTACATTTAGATTACTTTTGTGCTGTTGGCTACTATTGGATTACATTTAGATTACTTTTGTACTGTTGGCTACCATTGGATTACATTTAGATTACTTTTGTGCTGTTGGCTACCATTGGATTACATTTAGATTACTTTTGTGCTAACTCTTATGATAAAATTTGTAGTGTGTAATATGATATCTTAGTTTACACATTTATGATAATCTGTATATATATATGTGTGTGTGTGTGTGTGTGTGTGTGTGTGAGTGAGTGTGTGTGTGTGTGTGTGTGATCTGGCTACTTTTGGATTACATTTAGATTAATTTTGTGCAGATTTTGTGAAAAAAATAACAGATAAGTTACCATGCTGCTATAAGCTAAATCATATTGGTTTGATCAGAGCTGGGTGGATTATTTATGAATTGTAATCAGTTATTGGTTGCAAAATACACAAAATTTGCCATTTAGAGTACACATTTTGGGTCACGTAATCTGGCTACTGTTGGATTACATTTAGATTACTTTTGTGCTAACCGTTATTTGATTACATGATACAATTTATAGTCTGTATTATAATCTCTAAGAAATCATTACATGGTAAAATTTGTAGTCTTTAATATGATATCTTAGATTACATAATTATGGTAATGTAATGTGACTACTTTTGGATTACATTTAGATAACGTTTGTGCTGTTGGCTTCTATTTGATTATATTTATTTTACTTTTGTGTTAACCCTTATTTGATTGCATGATACGATTTGTAGTCTGTAATAATAAACTCTTGGATTACATATTCATGGTATCATTATCTGACTACTTTTGGATTACATTTAGATTACTTTTGTGCTGTTAGTAATATAAACTATTAGAATACACATGGTAATGTAATCTAAATGTAAATTAAAAGTACTTCGATTACTTTTGTGCTAACCCTCATTTGTATTCTATAATACAAACTATTAGATTACTCATTTATCGTAATGTAATCTGGCTATTTTTGGATTACATTAGGATTACGTTTGTGTTAACTCTTATTTGATTACATGATAACATTTTAGTCTAATATAACTCTTGGATTACATATTTACGGTAGTGTAATCTGGCTACTTTTGGATTACATTTAGATTACGGCTTTTGTAACCCGTATTTGATTACATGATCAAATGTGTACTTAGTAATATAGTCTCTTAGATTACATATTTATGATAACATTAATTATTATTATTATTGTAACATTCTAAATAATTTTTAAAAACTTACTCTAATTGAAACTACTTGATTTTTGGAATCTGGTTAATTAATCCAGATTGCATATAATTCATTACTATCCAGTTCAGTGCAGAGAAGTATGCCAACTCCTCTGGTGGCATTGATTTTAATGCAATGCATTAGACAAGCATTGAGGATGCTTCATTGGTCTGCTGTGCTGAATTGCCCTATGAGGCCACTTTATGGCACAATTGTTTCAGCTAAGAATTTGCTCCCACCCCAAATGACCCTGAAGCCTTTTTAGTGTAACGACTGTCAAACATGCTGTGTTTTGCAGGCTGCCGGTTAACCAAACACAGACCGGCTAACTCTTATCTATACTGACTGTGCTGTTGACAGAGAGCACTGTTACCATTTACATTCCTTTGTGACTCTCCATTGTGTACAGTGGGGTCAAGCTCAGGGAAAACAGCCCATTCTTTGAGATTTCAAATGTGGGTAAACGTCCTGAATGCACAGTTGATCAGAAGACAGCCTTGGTTTAGAAACAGCGCCAGACCACCAACTAATTCACATAAGCATTGCAAGAATCTTAGTCTTGCACAACTTGGGAACGTATCTTCTGGGAAGAGGCGCTGATTCTGCTGTTAAGGGAGGGGGGAAAGTCTCTTGTTGCTGAAATAATTACAAATGTGATTGGTGAATCTGCTTTAAGACAGTCCAGTGTAAACAGTGACTCAATACTCTGATGCTGCTAACATTGTACTTCTCTTGTTTTTGGACGTTTAAGCCAGGTTGCTGTTACCGCCTTGACGTTAAATCTTAGTGTTTTGCAGTAAACAACAAATGAAGCTGCCAGTGCTTGACAACAATGCCAATTGTTTAAGTAGTCTTGCTTTGCCTTTAAAGGAACAGTAGTTTTTAAATAAATAGGGTAATAGGGTATAAATAGGGTATAAATAGGGTAATAGAGTAAATTACAGGTCACCTTGAGTTAAACAGTTGACTTTTACAATTTTTCAATTAATTTAGCTGATCTTCAGGTCTGGCTGGAGCACTTTTAGCTTAGCTTAGCATACATCATTGAATCGGATTAGACCATTAGCGTCTCAAAAATTTCAAATAGGGTTTCAGATAATGTTTCTATGTAAAGCTTGACCCTTCCTGTGCTAAGACTGACATATGCAAGTTATAGGTTAAAATGGCTAGGAACTATACTCCCATTCTGGCATAATAACGAAGGAGCTTCGCTATGGATGCTAACGGTCTAATCCAATTAATTGATTTGTGCTAAGCTAAGCTAAAAGTGACCCGAAGATCAGCTGAATGGATTTAAAAATGGTACAACTTGACTGTTTCAAGAGTTAAGACTTAGCTGATGATTGATTATAAAGCTTGTTTGGCATGCTGTCCTGGGAGAGAGCCTTGAGCTCATAAGATCCTCGAGCCTGGGGCTCCCTCCCGTTTGCAAGGCGAGAGGGGAGTTTGAGCTCAGGTAGAGCTGGAGAACTCCCCTGCTGTAGAAGCTAATGAACAGATCGTGATCGCTCTTAAGAGAGAACTACTGACTAGGAGCATGTCTATGGTGCTGATTTGGATAAGTCAATTAACCTAAGCTGCATGTTTTTGAACGGTGGGGAACCCAGGAGAAACCCACTTGAGCACGTGGAGAACGTGTAGACTCTGCACAGAAACGTCAGCTAGCTTGGTAAGGACTACAACTATAGTGATGTTCTGGCTGTGAGGCAACAGTGCTAACCACTGGGCCACCGTGCCACCCATCTAGGAAAGGAGGAGGAGTAGGGGTGCAAGGGGGGGATTCTTCAAAACGAAGATGGCTGTCATATAGAACTTATCGTCTGATTGGTCAATCATAAATTGGATAATCTGCAAGCAATCATAAGCACATGATCCTCTTTAAATTAGTATATGAATAAACTCCACCTCACTCATAAAATGAGCTTATTTACATTTACATTTAGTCATTTAGCAGATGCTTTTATCCAAAGCGACTTACAAATAAGGACAAGGAAGCAATTTACACAACTATAAGAGCAACAATGAATAAGTGCTGTAGGCAAGTTTCAGGTCTGTAAAGTCTAAGAAGGAAAGTATTAGTATTTTTTTGTTTTGTTTGTTTTTTGTGTACAGTTAGTGTGATATCCAGAGAGGCAATTGCAGATTAGGAAGTGAAGTGGAGACTAAATAGTTGAGTTTTTAGTCGTTTTTCCAAGAATAAAGTGGAGGGTTCCTCAAAGCAATATAATAATCACATGATCACGTGTAGACTCTTGGAATATAAGCATGGCGTCATCTGCTTTGAATATAAATGATGTGCTAATCAAAACTCCACGACAGGTCCTGATTAAACACGCTTGATAAACTCAAGCACAGACATTTTCCAATCCTCATTTGGAAATCTCTGTTGCAAGAAGCAATCCTTTCGTTTGTTATGCTTTTTACTTGATGATGTAAAGTGTTTAGTCAACTGGGCCTTTTGGCAAGTATCTATTAGTGTCATTTGATGATGTTTGATAGCAATGGCTCTGAAATCTGTAACTTTTCTGATGTAAATAGCTTTTAATGCATTGGCTTTGACTCCTAAAACACCCAACTTCAAAGAGAAAGGACATTTGCATTTTTGAGTAAAGCTAAATATTTAAAGAGACTTTTATTAGTAGACGTCTTTTGTTAGTTGAAGAAAAGACAGCACTGGATAAAGGCTATACACAACATAGATACTTAGAAAACCCAATGGTTAATGGAAATAGAGTTAAAACGACTCGGGTTTCATTTGATTATATCAGTCCTCAGCTGCTCCTCCTGGTTTCTGAGCAGCTGTGAAGCTCAGCAGGATTATAGATGTGTTTTGGCAAGAACTTTGTTCCCCTTTGACCCTGTTCCCTAATGTGCCAAATCATAATCCTTTAAGTGGTTCATTTAAGTAGCCGTTGCCGATCACTTTGCATTACTGTGAGGACTGTTTCTTTCTTGTTTGGCAGCTGATCTTGAGAAGTGATAGTGGTTGTTTTTTTTTAGGCACCAAACTGAGGCTCCGTTTACAATAATGCGTTTCATTTTGAAAACGCAAGAGATTTGCTACGGTTACGCCATCCGTCCACACTACGCAGGAGTTTTTGAGCGCCGAAAGCGGAGCGTTTTGGAAGAGGCTGTTTTCATTCTGAAACGCTGCTGCTCCGTCTCAGTGTGGATGAGGGAAAACGGAGACATCTGAAAACGGAGGCGGGGCTGCTGAGATTCGCTACCTGATTGGGGCTTTTGTGTCATTGCGTATCCTTCCCTTATTCGTCAAGCCTCCATCACATGACTATAACACATGGCTTCAACGCTACCGGAAGACAGCAGACCAGCTTTCACTGTAAACAACAACATGCACACAGAAATGGGAGCGTTGTTTGCACTATTGTCTGTTTTAGACGCCATTGTGCAGTTATTCATTTGTTACGTTTAGTAACAACTCGACCTCGTCGTCTGTCCACAGAAATACCTCTCTTGCTTTCTTTGCCATTCCAGTGTTCAACCAGCGTTTGTTGACAAACAATAACCAAATGCAGAGCGAGACGCATGCTTCCTGTTTATACTAGAACGCGCATGCCCAGAGTGTGCGAATGGTCACGTGATATACGTTTTTGGTGGCGTAGTGTGGACGGAGATATGTTCAGAAATGCTAGGTGAAACGCTAGTGTGGACGCGGATCATTTTTGATCTAAAACGCAGTTTTAAAACTAAAACGCACTAGTGTAAACGGGGCCTAAGACCCAATCCTATGGTTGTGGGTCGATAAATAATATTATATATTTATCGTTTATTAGGGCTGCACGATATTGGAAAAAATTGACATTGTGATATTCCCTGCGATTATGTATTGCGATTTTATTTTATTTTTTTTATATATATATACTTAAGATATACTTTTGCCCACATTACATACAGTATCACTGTTTTATCTGCTGCACCACTGACTGTAAAATTCTTCCACAAAGAACTAGAGCAAGTTTTTTTTTTTTGGCTTGTGGAGGACCAAGAATGACTCAGCAGCAGCCTCACTCATCTATTTGGGTGCCTAAAAGTTAACAAGTGACGGGCATAGATGTATATATCTATAAGTGACGGGAAGCTATGCTAAGGTTAACTAGCTTAGCAACTATCTTGATGTCTGCAAATGACAGTAATTTAAATATACCATAAAACTCCTATAAGTGCATACAATTCGACACAACTACACAAGCATCGTTTTAACCTTTAGAACCGAACGTTAACGTTACTCTGTCAACAGTCTATTGTCTTAATTATCGCGCTAACTTGCGTAAACAGAGAGCAACAGATTGCAGACGTCAATAATGCAGCGTAATGGAATAATATACAGATCAAACTCCGCTTTAAGTACGCTACAAGTTTATAAACTGCCTCTGGAACCCAGTTCAGATACAAAAAATTATTTAACAAAAATAGTGATGCAGTAAAGTATTTTTCGCTCTGCCAAGCCTTCTCTGTTGCTGTGTGGAGCAGCAGCCTCGAAATAAGTATTGGTAAAAACACGTTATTCGTGCTTATCCAAATAGACCTTTTACGCAAAAACTGAAAGTACGTCAACAACTTGTAAACCCAGTTCCGGTATGAGTTTTTTGGCAGAGAAAAGGCAGCTAGAGTGTTTTCGGCGAGCCTGAGTTGTCTTCCGAAGTTAATTAAATAAGTAATTAAATACATGCAATTAAAATAGGGGAGAGCGGGGCAGAACCTAACACAGGGCCAGTTGTAACACACTTGTTTTAAATACTTTCACACATGCTAGTATGATAAAAAATTATATATATATAAATTTTTTATTTTTTTGCTTTGCATCACACCTCCTGCGATGTGACTATTACGGATGCGCACATCCCGATTTCGAGATGCTGAAACGATGTATCGTGCAGCCCTATCGTTTATAATATAATATATCGTTTCAGCATCAATATCACGATGTGTGCATCTGCAATAGTCACATTGCAGGATCTACAACAGTTATACATTATAATGTTATACAATACATGAGATTTGTAAAGCATGAGTCATTGCAAAGTTTAACCATAAAAGAGTTCAAGTTTATCACTTGCATGTGTTTTAAAAGCATTTTAAGAATACATTAGAAGCATTTTAAATGTACATTTGTAACTTAAATGAGGAGTTATTTTACTGAATTAATGCAGTGTTCATTATTCAATTATTCAATTTCTATACCTGAATACTGTTTGACTCTCTCAGAAAACCATTAGGCACTGTTTATTTTACTGTTTCTGTTGCTTTATCGTAATTATTTTAGCTTGCTATTTGTTAATTATTTTTATACATGACTTACACCCTTAAAAATCACCCCATATCAATCACAATTAATGAATTCTTTCTGAATTGAGCTATTTAAGCCATCTGGTGAAATTGTATTAATATCGCAGAAAAACAAAATATCACAGTGTCAGATTTCCATATTTGAAGATCCTTTTAGCTGCTTCAGTCCAACATCTACACTAGCAGGAGGGTGAAGATCAAATCAGGGTGGACATTTCAGCAAGACAATGATCCAAAACACAGCCAAGGAGACTCTCAGAGGCTTTCAGAGAAAGAAAATCAAGCTGTAGAATGGCCTAGCCAATCACCTGATCCGAATCCAATAGAAAATCCTAAATAAAGCTCAGATTTGATAGACGAGAGAAGCATCAAGATTTTGGACTGAAGTCTGTGAGGAACTCACACCTGAGCACTGCATGAGGCTTCATTCTCCATATGAGAGGCGTCTGTAAGCTGACAGAGATATATAATAAATGTTCTGAAATTAAAGCACACGCCGTTTTTTATTAGGTGCTTTATAGATTGGACAAATATTCATCTGTATTGTGTTTCTTTAATTATCTTTGCCAGGAAAGTCAGGTATAATTGAACAGCCTGAGGCGGTGGAACTGCAGACCTGTGCAGATGGAGATTTCTCAGGCGAATGCAGAATCAGTTCAACACATAAATAGATGTTGTGTGAAACCTGTGATTTTAGTGACTCACGTTTAAAGCTTTCGTTTGATTCCACAAAGCACAAAGTAACCCTTAATCTCCATAACATCAGCACGTGGACTGTTTACACCCTTCAAACGAATCGCTGTCTTTGAAGGGCACGCTATCTTTCCGCACTAGACATCAGAGCGATGACAGCGTATAAACAGGACACGTTTACAATGAAAACAGGCTTGCTTTCTATCACTCATGTAAGGATAGTTGGGATAGTTCACTCGAAAATAAAAATTCAGTCGTGTTTTACTAACTCAAACTTGTTTAAAACTATTATTTTTTTAGTTTATTTTTTCTGTTAAACACAATGGAAGAAAAATGCTGGAAATCGGTAACCATTGACTTCCTTAGTGTTTGTTTTTTATACAATGGAAGTCAATGGTTACACGTTTTCAACATATCTTCTTTTGTGTTCAACAGAAGAAAGAAATTCCTTAAGGGTTTAAAACCACTTGAGGCAGAGCATATATTGAGTGCATTTTCATTTTTGGGGTGAACTATCCCCTTTAGTTTGTTGTTTTGTGATTACAGCCCCTTTTTTCTCAAATATAAAATGAGCTCAGTATACCAAATATGACATCCACCAGATCTCAATCCAACAAAGCCTCCTCATTATGTGCTGGAACTAGAGATTTACATCGTGGATCAACAGATCTCATGTAAATATCGACCAATATCTCATTTATCTCCCAAAATATATTCAGCATATTTCTGAATCTGTGCTATGAAGCATCCCACATAGAAATCTGACGTATGAAAATGACATACACTCACCGGCCACTTTATTAGGTACACCTTACCAACTGCTAGTTAACGCAAATTTGCCACCATTGTCAGCTAAGAACAGGAAACTGAGGCTACAATTCACACAGACTCACCAAAACTGGACAATAGAAGATTGGAGAAACGTTGCCTGCTCTGATGAGTCTCCATTTCTGCTGACACATTCGGATGGTCGGGTCAGAATTTGGCGTCAGCAACATGAAAGCATGGATCCATCCTGCCTTGTATCAACAGTTCAGGCTGGTGGTGGTGGTGTAATGGTGTGAGGGATATTTTCTTGGCACACTTTGGGCTCATTAGTACCAACTGAGCATGGTGTCAACGCCACAGCCTACCTAAGTATTGTTGCTGACCATGTCCATCTCTTTGCACAGTGTCTCCATCTTCTGATGGCTACTTCCAGCAGGACAAAGCACCATGTTATAAAGCGCCAATCATCTCAGACTGGTTTCTTGAACATGACAATGAGTTCACTGTGCTCAAATGGCCTCCACAGTCAGCATATCCCAATCCAACAGAGCACCTTTGTGGTGGAACGGGAGATAAGCATCATGGATGTGCAGCCGACAAATCTGCAGCAACTGTGTGATGCTAACATGCTAATATGGAGCGAAATCTCTGAGAAATATTTCCAGTGCCTCGTTGAATCTATGCAATGAAGCATTAAGGCAGTTCTAAAGGCAAAAGGTGGTCCAACCTGGTACTTGTAAGGTGTACCTAATATAGTGGCCGAAATTCATATTTGGATTTGGTATATATAAAATATTTCATATATGCAACATATATTTCAAGATATAGCAAAAATGGGTGTTTTATGTCAATTTTTTCATAACATTTCTCAATAATGTTATGCAAGCGTCCATATTTAGCCTTATATAAAGAGTCATCTAAAAGCCATCTGACATTTTCCTTTAAGATTAGCATTTTTTTCAGTCTCCTATGTTTATATGCAGTTATTTCACTTATGAGACAATGAAAATAACATATTCATCACCATAAAAGTGTAATATCTGCACTTAAAAACTGAAAAAAAGTGTAATATCGGCACTTAAAAACAGAAAAACAGTGTAATATCGGCACTTAAAAACAGGAAAAAGTGAAATATCTGCACGTAAAAACAGGAAAAAGTGAATATCTGCATGTAAAAACAGAAAAAGTGAAATATCTGCATCTAAAAACAGGAAAAAGATAAATATCTGCTTTTAAAAACAGGAAAAAGTGAAATATCTGCATCTAAAAACAGGAAAAAGATAAATATCTGCATCTAAAAACAGGAAAAAGTGAAATATCTGCATCTAAAAACAGGAAAAAGTGAAATATCTGCATCTAAAAACAGGAAAAAGTGAAATATCTGCATCTAAAAACAGGAAAAAGATAAATATCTGCTTTTAAAAACAGGAAAAAGTGAAATATCTGCATCTAAAAACAGGAAAAAGTGAATTATCTGCATCTAAAAACAGGAAAAAGTGAAATATCTGCATCTAAAAACAGGAAAAAGATAAATATCTGCATCTAAAAACAGGAAAAAGTAAAATATCTGCATCTAAAAACAGAAAAAAGTGAAATATCTGCATCTAAAAACAGAAAAAAGTGAAATATCTGCATCTAAAAACAGGAAAAAGATAAATATCTGCATCTAAAAACAGGAAAAAGTAAAATATCTGCATCTAAAAACAGAAAAAAGTGAAATATCTGCATCTAAAAACAGGAAAAAGTGAAATATCTGCATCTAAAAACAGGAAAAAGATAAATATCTGCATCTAAAAACAGGAAAAAGTGAAATATCTGCTTGTAAAAACAGGAAAAAGTGAAAAATCTGCTTGTAAAAACCAGAAAAAGTGAATTATCTGCTTTTAAAAACAGAAAAATGTGAAATATCTGCATCTAAAAACAGGAAAAAGTGAAATATCTGCATCTAAAAACAGGAAAAAGATAAATATCTGCATCTAAAAACAGGAAAAAGTACAATATCTGCATCTAAAAACAGAAAAAAGTGAAATATCTGCATCTAAAAACAGGAAAAAGTGAAATATCTGCATCTAAAAACAGGAAAAAGATAAATATCTGCATCTAAAAACAGGAAAAAGTAAAATATCTGCATCTAAAAACAGAAAAAAGTGAAATATCTGCATCTAAAAACAGGAAAAAGTGAAATATCTGCATCTAAGTGTAATATCTGCACTTAAAAACAGGAAAAAGTGAAATATTTACATCTAAAAACAGGAAAAAGTGAAATATCTGCATCTAAAAACAGGAAAAAGTGAAATATTTACATCTAAAAACAGGAAAAAGTGAAATATCTGCATCTAAAAACAGGAAAAAGTGAAATATCTGCACTTAAAAACAGGAAAAAGTGAAATATTTGCATCTAAAAACAGGAAAAAGTGAAATATCTGCATCTAAAAACAGGAAAAAGTGAATTATCTGCATCTAAAAACAGGAAAAAGATAAATATCTGCATCTAAAAACAGAAAAAAGTGAAATATCTGCATCTAAAAACAGGAAAAAGATAAATATCTACATCTAAAAACAGGAAAAAGATAAATATCTGCATCTAAAAACAGGAAAAAGTGAAATATCTGCATCTAAAAACAGGAAAAAGTGAAATATCTGCATCTAAGTGTAATATCTGCACTTAAAAACAGGAAAAAGTGAAATATTTGCATCTAAAAACAGGAAAAAGTGAAATATCTGCATCTAAAAACAGGAAAAAGTGAAATATCTGCATCTAAAAACAGGAAAAAGATAAATATCTGCATCTAAAACAGGAAAAAGATAAATATCTGCATCTAAAAACAGGAAAAAGTGAAATATCTGCATCTAAAAACAGGAAAAAGATAAATATCTACATCTAAAAACAGGAAAAAGATAAATATCTGCATCTAAAAACAGGAAAAAGTGAAATATCTGCATCTAAAAACAGGAAAAAGTGAAATATCTGCATCTAAGTGTAATATCTGCACTTAAAAACAGGAAAAAGTGAAATATTTACATCTAAAAACAGGAAAAAGTGAAATATCTGCATCTAAAAACAGGAAAAAGTGAAATATTTACATCTAAAAACAGGAAAAAGTGAAATATCTGCATCTAAAAACAGGAAAAAGTGAAATATCTGCACTTAAAAACAGGAAAAAGTGAAATATTTGCATCTAAAAACAGGAAAAAGTGAAATATCTGCATCTAAAAACAGGAAAAAGTGAAATATCTGCATCTAAAAACAGGAAAAAGATAAATATCTGCATCTAAAACAGGAAAAAGATAAATATCTGCATCTAAAAACAGGAAAAAGATAAATATCTGCATCTAAAAACAGGAAAAATATGAAAAAAACTCCTTTTGTAACAAAAAATTATCATTTATTAATAATAATAATAATGAGTATTATTATTATTATTATTATTATACATATTATTATTATTATTATAAATATTTATGATTATTATATGTGGGATAAAGGCTGCTCTGAAAGCAATAGAGTGTCCAACACAGTTCTTTCAAGTTGTACCTAATAAAGTGGCCAGCAAACTGTGCCAAAAGGCCAATTGACGTTGGAGATTTAGCACACTAACATATCTAAGACTGGCCCCATTGACGGAGTAATTGAACGCACTATTACGCAGTCTTCGGCATCCAAAGTACCACTCCCAAAGACTCAAAGAGCCGTGTCACAACATTTAAATCTTTCCATGTGTTTTCTCAAGGGGTCAGGCGTGTGTTCGCTCTCTATAAACACTCAGTAGAGCTCACTTCATACGTTATTTCCATTTATTTAAGCGCCAAATGCAGAATATTGGTCACTTAAATGTATTACTACACATAGGCATGGACTGTGACCATTATTAGCATTCTGCGCATGAAAGGAATTGTTGGCTCAAATGCAAACATTCATGTCATTTATTCGTTCTCGTGTTGCTCCAAACCTCTTTCAGTGGAGTTGGAAACGCATGAGGATGAGTAACTGAGATTAGGCTTCTGTAGATATTCTGTAGGTATTGCAAAAAATTATGCAAAGAAAAAAAATAAATACGTATAATAACTAGGGCGACGCAGTGGCGCAGTGAGTAGTGCTGTCGCCTCACAACAAGAAAGTCGCTGGTTTTAGCCTCAGCTGGGTCAGATGGTGTTTCTGTGTGGAGTTTGCATGTTCTCCCTGCGTTCATGTGGGTTTACATGTGGTACAGGTGAATTGGGTAGGCTAAATTGTCCGTAGTTTATGAGTGTGTGTGGATGTTTCCCAGAGATGGGTTGCAGCTGTAAGGGCATCCGCTGTAATGAATAAATTGTAGGTTCATTCCGCTGTGGCGACCCCGGATTAATAAAGGGACTAAGCCGAAAAGAAAATGAATGAATGAATGAAGGTATAATAACTAGTGTTGTCTATTGATATCCACTTATTAAGTGTGACGTCACGCGAAGCGGCTTCCGGGTTCAAGCACTCTATTCAACTGAATGGGGAGACTCATGAAATGGTAATAATAAACGTTTACAAATCGATTTAAGGCTTTCGAAAGCCACGATGGCAGTATATATGTCCATGCCTAATATCCGATGGCCAGAAAGTGATTAATTTTTTATAAATTGTTAAAATGTTGGTATTTGTTATGCAGCAAGCTCAGAGATTATTGTGTACATTATGACTTTATATAAAATTAACTTTAATGTGTGACAGGAATAAAACGCGATCATAAACAAATGATTTCTCCACTCAAACAAGTGGCGGCTTGGACCTGGAAACAGTATTACATACGTCACAAACACGTCACCACTTAACAAGCGGATATAGCGGCTAATAACATACAAGATAAATGTTTTTATTTACATAATATATACATGTGTACTGTATACATATGTACATGTGTAATAAATATAATCGTACTATATATATCCATATATATATATATATATATATATATATATATATATATATATATATATATATATATATATATATATATATATATATCCGGGGTAGCCACAGCGGAATGAATCGCCAACTTATCCAGCAAGTTTTCACGCAGCGGATGCCCTTCCAGCTGCAACCCATCCCTGGGAATATACATGGGCTTTACATTAACACTCGCCAACCCGCCAAATGCGGGTAGGTTTCAGCGGTGGCGGGTAAGACAGACACTCCCACTTGCCACTTTGGCCAGTTGAAAATAATTTTCCAAGATAATAATTCTTAAAAGCAGGGTTCGACAATAAGGATGGTCCAATATGCATGCACAGGCAGTGGCGTAGCGGACGGGCCCGCAGGGCGCGCACCGCGGGGGGGCCCCGCGTGATTAGGTGGCCCCGCGTCGTCGCGATTTTCAATAATTGAAAATCCGGCAACCGCAATAATCAAACTCTTGGGAACAACTGTGGTCGGAACCAAAGTTCACAGGTCTGTGTTCTCTGAACACCTCTCAAGCGGTGGACTACTTCATTCTGATTGCTTGCCGCCGAACCACGTCATAGCTCATACTATAAAGTTGACTTGATTTCAACTCTCCTCGACGCGCACACCGGAGAAGACGAGCTGCGCTGTTTCTCGCCGCCGGTTCTCATTAAAAATGAATGACTTCTGGATACTTTGACGCTCTTGCCGCTTTCGGTTTGTGATCGCTCCTCAGTGTGTGAAGGCTTCCCCGCGTTGTTGTTTAAAAAATAATAATAATAATTCAGGGGTATTTTAAAGTGCACACAATCAATATTGCGCATGCTTATTATTATGATTTATTGAATGAGATCATTCTAAATGTATAGATAAAATTATAAACAGGATTTTCTGTTAAAAACGTTCCCACGTTTCACATTATTTAGGAAACAAAACACACAGATGAGAAAACAGTTCAGTCTTTCAGTATGAACAATAAGGAGAGGCTCTGTTCTGGACAGTACAAACAGCCTTTCTGTCATTGTTAACCGGTTGTGATGTGCAGCAAATGACTGAGAATTTTCATCTCGGATGACCTGAGGGTGATTAAATAGAGGAAATGTCTTTTTTTATGAGTGAGCTATCCCTTTAAGTCAGGGCTGCATGATCTCACATTGCAATGTTTTGTTTTGCTGCAATGTATATTGCGATATGAACAAAAATTCACCAGGGGCCTCATGTACGAAGACTTACGTGGAAATCTTACTAAAACATTGCGTACGCACAAAGCTGTAAATGTGCGTACGCAGAAAAAAATTTAGATGTATGAAACACTGCGTACGCCGAATCTCACGCATATTCTTTTGTACATCCGAATGAACGTGAAACTGAGCGCAACATGCACGAGCACAAAACCCCTCCCTGCCTCCTCCCCCGTATGAATATGCTAATGCTAATGACTATGCTAATGGCAAAACCCAACGAAAAAGCAACGGCAAAAGCAAGCAAAAAGAGAATCTTTGAACAGAATGTGAATTGGAGGTGCTGCTTTCGGAGGTAGACCGGAGAAAAGCGCTGTTATTTGCAAGTTTGTTCTCCGGAATTAACAACAAAAGAAAAAAATTGAGTGGGAGAGTTTAGCTGATGCGGTCAACACAGTTGGCTCTGAACATCGCACTGAGTGCATTAACAAGAAACAAGAAATAGTGTGGTTTATATCTGTAAAATGTTGCAGGACGCTGAACAGTCTCAGTGGCGCTACTCGTAAGACGCATGTGATCATGAATTGATACGTTCGAGCATGAACTTTGCTCGAATCCAGCGTCTGATGAACTCTCTCTTCTTTTTTTCCCCGCTACATATCAGATTTTGCCTACTATTTATCACGAGAAAGACAAGTAGGAATCATCAATAAGTTTGTGCATCATATTTTATTTGCACATTTATTGAATGGAAATGTTTCTGATTCACGCATGCAAATTCATCTTCAGATAGTGTCTTTATAGCAATGTGCGTGCAGTAGATCGCTCAGATTACATTGGGAAAACAGGCGACTGCTGCAAATTGCTCTTTAATGTTTGGCTGGTCAACTGTATGGTATGGAAACCTTATATACCTGCTGAACCCGTCTCATACAGCTGCCGTTTCAAGGCTCAGACACTTTGTAGAGAAGAATTTAACACAACTGCCTCTAGGAGTCGCAAATGGAAATAAAACAGACACGCACAAAAAATGTGCGTACACCAGCCAGAAAGCTGCCGTGGAGCTGTGCACATTCCCACGTTCAGTTCATTGTTAGTAAATCCAAACGTGAGCGATTCTGAGCGTGAAACCTGGCGTACGCAAAGTTTGTGCGTACGCAGCAGTGATACATGAGGCCCCAGATGATTTGAATAGCTGTATTTGGACGGATTTCGTTCATTTAATTAGACTGATATGATTAAGTTTTTTCTGTGCAGTGCATTTGCATAAATTATAATAAAAAATCAAAAAGATCAGCAGGAAGTCCTGGGAGTCTAAAGCCTGGTTTATACTCGACGCGTTCGCTAGTTGGCTTGAGTGCAGACGGCAAATGTGCATCATCGATCTGTTTGCAGAGGTTAATTTTGGGTGCGTAACATGATTTCGGCTGGCGGAGCGCACGTTTTATTTTTATTTTTTTTTGAGACTTGAAAGAACAGTTCGCGTGACGCCGCATTTGATTTGAGTTGAATATGAATCACTTTGAACAGATTTTGTCTGAAACAGGTACGACTGTAGATAGACATTTTTACGATCTGTGCATTAGTGATGGGTCGTTCATGAACGATGCGTTCATTTTGAACGAATCTTCAATATGACTCGGGAACTACGAGTCCTCTCAGGGAGTGATTCGTTCATGCCCGTGTGCGCACGTTTGTGCAGGTGGTATCGTTCATTTCAAGTCTTTTGAGTCGTTCATCGTGGAACGGCAGAAGCCAATCACATGCATTTAGAGCCGGAAGATGAATTGATCCGTTCATCTCTCGAGTCTTCTATCGGGTCTGAGTCATTCGTTCCTCACGGACCAATCATATGCGTTTAGAGCCGGAAAAAGAATTGATCCGTTCATCTCTCGAGTCCTCGTGTTTGAGTCATTCTGTCACGTGACGAACAAACGACTCAAAAACCAGAAGACTTGAAAGGTGAACTAATTATCATGGCTCCTATCGACTCAGACTGTGTACTTTGGGTAAGATTACATATGACTGTCAGTGTAACGTGAACAAACCACTGTCATTTGAAGACATGAAGAGGTGAGCTGAGCAAAGAGACAACAACACATAGACAAAAGAGCAGGTCAACATTGAATTATTATTTTCTCCTTCTTATAGTCTTCTATTGATGACTTATTTGTCGTGTGATCAACCTTTTGGGCTTATTGTAGATGTGTTTCAGCATCAGCATTGCTGAATAATGTTCATTCAAATGTCTATCAAACACTCAAATGTCAACTAACATGGTCATCATTGTATAAATAATAAAAAGCTATAAAACTAAAAATAATCTAATCCTGTGATGTGACTTTTATTCCAGATTCACACATTGCAGTATTAATATATTGTTCAGCCCTACTGTAAATGTGCAGGATGTAAGTTTGACACCCAGTGGTTGAACTAGGTATTGCACTCCTGGGTCAAAACAAACGCAAGCGCAGGTTGCCAGATTGAGCACTAACAGGAGTGAGTCTAATGATTAAAACTAAATTAAAGTCTAATTTGGACCGTGTTCTGAATAAAAGCAATTAGAAGGAATGTTTTCCATAATAAAAGGATTTTTTTTTGTTCTAACCAACACCTCGAATTGATATATTAGAAACGGCTTCTATTTCCTGCAGCTGAAACACAGAAAACTGACAATGATCAGCTCAGGAGCAGCTCATGTGCTTTATTCAGTTTTAAATGCTAATAATGTGAGTTTGAATGCCATTTTACATTATGTTTATTGCCGTACTACTGAAAGCAGCAGCAGATAGTTCACATCAGATCTGGAGAATAAAATAAACCATTTGAAATTGAACTTTAGAGCTGTGACTCAATGAAAACCGACAAATATCAGTGATTTAGCATCTACATCTAAAGATGTAAAGACGTTTGATATGTATTTATTAGATTATAAACCATTTCGTGAGTAAGTGAACAAGGGTTTGGTCGATGTCATCATCCACCGCTGATAGACATCATGATGCTGCGCCGGCACCGCAATCCTTCACCCCACCCCATCACAGCAGCAACCCACTCGCAAAAAATACACACTCAGGCCCCGTTTACATGAATACGTCTTAGTTTTAAAATGGCATTTTACAACGAAAGCGTTCCACGTCCACACTGGCGTTTTATCTAGCATTTCTGAAATGATCTCTGTCTACACCATACTGCTGATTTGGTTATGGGTAAAACAAAGACCATGCGGGTCAGGTAGTTGAAACAGTAGGCTACAAATAATTGATTCGTTATGAATAATTAATTATTCATAAATAATTAATTCACTGAAATTCGTCCATCGCAATGCTTTACATTACACATCATACGATGCCAAATTAGTCGACATCGCCCAATCCTAAAGTGCATATTCTGTGCTTCTGAATGGCTGTATTTAAATTTCTATCGTGTTTCGTCTGGTGCAAACAGCCAAATTGCTTATCACTGCGTATCTCGTCAAGTAGCGTGTTGTTAGGACACAAGGTTACTATGTAACCTTAATGTTTACATTCGCAATACTTATATTATTTGCTGATTAAAGGGCCCCCACTTTCGGTTAAAGTCTACTTCAGAATAGACTACTGCATGATTAATGGGGGTGGAGCACCACGAGCATAGGGCAGGAGTGGGAGTGGCCAGCAGGGGAGAACGTGAGCGAACAACTGTTGTTGACAGTTAGCTCACAAAATGAGACACAAACCATGAGGAGACGCATGAGTTTATAGTTCACAAAGTTAAAATGCAAAGAAATAAGCAGTAATTTAATGCCCTGCTACATTTGATATTCGTAATTTCATATACAGATAACCACAATGTATATCATTATAAAGATAATCGTGTTTATATAAACACTATAAATGAGTATTCTTCCTCGATCCCCGGGTCTAAATTATAGATCTGAATGCAGACTCAGTGCAGCAGGTCTCCTGACCTGTCTATTTTAACCATTAGCCCTGCTGGTAATCTGGAGGATTTAGGCAAACACAGCAGCACGGCGATGTGTCTGAATGTGAATAAACTCCTGATACAAGACAACGTCCGCCATTCTTCAATTCTCGTGCTGCTCTCCCGACAAAAATGCTTGCAGCACACACACAGCTTTGCTGTATGATCGGCCCTGACAAGATCGCGGGGAAAAAACATGCAACAAACCCTGTGGATCATGGAAACAAACACATACGAGCCTTCATGAACGGCTACTGCGTGCCGTGGGTCCTTCACGGGTCCTTTCACAGCTAGCTTGAAACTGGCAGGTCTGTCTCGCCTTCTGAAAGCACGTGCTGTCATGAATAATTAAGCAGCCGGCTCTTCTCATAGGATAAGAAAACTCCGCTATGAATAATAATGAGAAACCGACGCGTCATCATTGCACTTGCAGTACTGCGCTACTTCGCCGATTTTGATCCGCCCCAAAAATCATTTTAAACCCGGAAGCTGAAATTAGCTGACAAAAGCTCAAAATTATCCAGTTTTCCCTGCAATTAAAGCTGAGAGGTGCTAACATTGTCCTAACTGATGCTCAACACACACACACATGTCCAAAAAAAAGTTCTCCAGGGTGTCCTGAACCTTTAATAACCACCTCATGTGGAACTCCGAATCTGCGTCTCATTTCAGAGTCTGCTACCATCCACTGGAGGTCGCATTACGGTCACGGACGCATGCTTTGAACGTCGTCCTGACTGAATGAATGCACTCAAAAAAATGATATGTTGGCGTTAATTAACTTTTTTTTGTCCACTCGTTCCACGTAACCGAGTTAAGTTACCTTTAAGAAAGAATATTAATTTTAGTGAACTTAAGTTAGTTACATAAAGGTAATGTAATGTTGTTTAGTTCAATCAACGTAACATTTATAATTTAGCTTTAATCAATGTAGTTATTTAAGTTCAATTATTGTAAAATTGATATTGTTATGTTTAACCAAATAAAAAAACTGTTTCTGTTTCATTCAGTTTATTCAATAGCATTTTTACAGTTTTACACATTTTCCAGCAATAAAATGATTAAGATCCAAATCCAAATAAGTCTTTATCTGTATCTTCACTTATTACAATAAGTTAAAATATCAATACTATTAAAATAATAGTAATACAAGTATGCAGCAAATTGAAAACAATAAATGATTTTAAAAATATGCTTACAAAAACATCATAAAATACACCTATCAAAATAATACTTTTCATATATTACAAAAAACATTCAAAAATAATATTCTGCCTTCAAATGATTTATCAAAAATATACTTAGAAAAATTAAGTCTTCTTTTGTAAACTATACTGTACCTTCTTTACACTGAAAAAGCAGAGAACACTTCAGTTGTTCAAAGAAAGATTAACATTTTAAAGCAAAGTAACACGATCAGCACTACACCATAAATTAGACCAACCATCACAGATCATGCAATAGCTACACACATTCATCTATCTGACACTTGCACCATTTCTGCACATTTGCACCAGACACTTTCTTACAACCACTCCCTATATCTAAAAAACAAAAAACAAAACATTGTGCATGAAGTCTGCTTCACATAGGTGTGTGGGCTTGACAAACCACATGTAGAAGCATTCTTAATTCTTAAATTGTTTTGTATAATTAGCACATCTTGGGTGTATTGCCTCTTCTTGTTGATTTGCTGAATGTGTCCTCAATTGTAAGTCACTTTAGACAAAAGAGTCTGCGAAATGTTAATGTAACTACTGTAGATTCATAAGGTGGTGTTGCACATCAAGGTTTGTGCTTCATCATGTCCAGCATCCTAAAAATGTCAGGTAAAAAAATAAAACATTTACCAACAGATCAAAGGTGAAAGGAGGAATTGGTTTAAGAGGAAAATACAAAATGTTTTAAAAAAAATAAAATAAAATAGCTTACCATGTACTCCCTCACTTTGAGGGCTTTGAGGATGCATTCACACCTTTTTTTCCACTGGTGATGTTCTAAATGACATGAAATGACAATTAGTAATTTACTAAGTAATTAGTAGTTAAAATTACTAGTAATTTTTACTGTACATCATTTTAATGTGTATAGGCATCTAAAGGCATAGTACCTGGATGATCCACAGTCTCCTCAGCCAGATATGGGACTATAGAGGTTGAGCTGTAAACCTGTGAGGGAGAAAATAGATGTGAGTGAGCAAAGATTTGTAATATTAAAATATAATAATATAAATAGCAAACTACTAAACTTAAAAAATTAAACGTGTTAGGTGACCAAACAAATAAGCTTACATTAAATATGTCATCATGCTAGATGTTATACTACTTAAGTGTCACATATGCTTTTTTGCTGATTTTTTTTTTAAGTTAACAGGCTTGAATAATACAATTAGATAATAAATAACAATGTGCCAACACCACATTTTAATAAATTTTATGTAAGTTATCAAAACTGGCATTCAAACTCGACAAACTGCTTGACACTCATTTAAAATAAAGACTATCAAATCAAATAAAAAATCAAATCACTTTTATTGTCACATTATCAGCAGCACGTGTGCTATGATGAGTGAAAAGCTTAGACTATTCTAACATGACTATTCCTTACTACCAACGTTTGCAACTTTAGTTTGGGGGAGTTAATATATACCAAGTATAAAATTTCACAGGAATGCAAAACAAACTATACATTTATCTGTCTATAATGTGGAAAAGACACAGGGAACATGGCAATTTCATAGCAATACTATACACAAACACAACATAGTATTACAAGGGAGTACATTTATGATTCAAATGTTGTCACAGCCTCAGTATAAATACATAAAAAGTAAAAAAAAATCTCACCTGTGTGTCCACATTGGGAAAAGCTTTGTGCACGTTCTCAATTTGTACTGTAATCTTCATCTTTTGATTCCCATAATATGGCGCCGAGCTGAGAGTGATCGTTGTGGTTTGAATCTTCTTACTTCCTGTGTTGTTTTTAAACTGCGCATATGCAGATATTACTCCACCTATTGACCAAAATGCAGTACTGCAGAAGCAACACAACTCCCTTTCATTCATGTTAATTAAGCGAGCTGTTTAAATGTGAAAACTTACTTTTTCTAATTTTTTCCAACACAACACTTTTATTTTTAATACACAAACATAAGCGAATTGTTTAATTTAAACATAGTTACATTCTTTGGACCAACTACAGCCATAATTCATTTTTTTGAGTGTGGATGGATCAATAAAAGAAAGAAAGAAAGAAAGAAAGAAAGAAAGAAAGAAAGAAAGAAAGAAAGAAAGAAAGAAGTGGTTTTCCACCAAGGCAACCTGGGCTGCTGAAATATAATTGGCTAAACTGGCATTAGGCAGGTTAAAAGAACCAAAACAAAGACAGCTGATCCAGCACGTAACGCACATTTTTAAAGCTGAATATCTGACTGATTTATAAATGATTTATAATATTAATTAAATTTCCCATTATTTGTATTTTATTAACGTCTACCTAAACCCAACTGTCACAGTAACATAAAAACAGTAGTTGTACTGAGTATTATTTATGTTATCTATTAAATTACCCAATAAAATTTATTTTTTTACGTCTACCCCAACCCTAAACCCAACCGTCACAGTACTGAATATTAACTGTTGTTATGCAGTGTCATAAAAATGCTGCTATAGTGATGTGAATATCGCACTTCCGGCTGGCTGCATATCCTATCCATGGTTTCCGCTACATTCATTCTTCCGTGGCGGGGCGCCACACCAAAATTCATCCCACTATGGCTACATTACAGCTTCTTATTCAAAATATTCGGTTGTTTTTTTTTAAATAGCGGGTTAAAATCGCACTAAAAACGTATTAAAAGGTAAGTGAATAACAGCGCAAACTTTTCTGTGACCGTCGTAGTGCTGTGCGACCTGTTTAACCCTTTAAGGTGACGTGCTGACTGACAGACTGACAGGTGCGTGAGACCAGCAAACACGGCGTAGCTTTCAGTTACGATGAACTCAGTTTTCATAATTATACTTTATTTATAGATAAAGGTCTGTGGCGCTGCATATAATGACTTTATCTTGCTGGAGTTTATAGCCGTTTCACTTTACTTCAGGACTCATTAATGCCGCGGTCCGCTCCGCAAGTCTATCAGAGACATTTATAAATATTCCCAGCAAATCTAATCAATGCTGGAGACAGACTCGCTACATAAACGCACTAAATCACACTTCAGACGCGTTTATTTGAGGGCGCGCAAGAAAATCTGCATTTGAGCAGCGTATATTTGAGGGCATGCAAGAAGTTTTGTGCACGAATAGAAGAAATCAGCGCTCAAGCAGAGATTGACATGCTCTTAGGCTATTACATGAATGCGATCTCAACTTAATACTGCGCCCACGACATTTGTCAATGAAATAACGCCACATGTAGAGGTAGATCTGTGTAAAATGCCCAACAGAGTCTGCCGCTACAGCTGGAAAAAACCCTAGAGGAAACACTGCTATCTAGTCCATTGCTTTTCAGATAAACAAGAATGTTCACTGGGCATGTTTCTTAAATATCTGCTAACATATTATGGTATTTTTATGCTTTAGAAGAGTCAAAAGCCCCTTTCACACAGTGATACCGGTAAATATCTGGAAAATTTCCAGAACGACTTTAAAAAAGCGATGTTCACACAGGCGAGGACGTTACGGAATTTTTCCGGAAAAGAGCATTCACACATCCATTCCAAAATAGCAGTAAATTCTGACATCAATAACCAGAAATGAGCTCTAAACGGCTGCACTTGTGTTTGTAAACATTTGACTACATCACAAACTCTGTGGATGATCAATATTGTGAACAACTTCGTTGAAAACATATAGAGGAACACTTTCGCATGTCGAGATGTACATGATATGTGTGTGTGCTGGCGCTCCGGTCTGTTTCACAGGCACACGCAAAGCTTGAAGGTAAACAAACAACGGCTTATTATAAGCATCTTATCGATGATTATTTACACAGTTGGCATTAAGAAGAACATATAAACGTGATCTGACTAACTTCTAGCAGCTGAATGTGTCTGGGAAAATATTCAAAGGCTTTTATTTTCATAAACCGCCCGGACGTGAATGCGTCTGACGGTTCTGATTGGCTAAAGCAGACGTCTCTCGTCAGCACGTTCTAGACGTGGACGCGCTCTTTCCGGCAATCTTCCTTCTGCGTTCACACAGCGCAGCATTTCGGCAAATTACCGGTAATGTTACAACTTCTCTTTCCGGAAAATAGCCAGAACGAATTTACAGGTATTTTCAAAAAGGGCCTGTTCACACATACACACCTTTCCAGAAAAATGCTGGTAATTTTCCGGAAAGGTCTGTATGTGTGAAAGGGGCTAAAGACTTACAGTTGCTGCTTAAGTATTTTCATCAAGCATTAAATGTACAGTTTTTAATTTAAAAAATATTGCTTAAGCAAACTTCCTTCAGTTCAATTAATGTTTCATTAATTCCATATTAGCGTCCTCCAAGCATGTTCTGCGCTTAGTTAAGACAATAAATACCTCCTATTCATAGACTCCAGCTTGAGGAAAGGCTCTGTGCTCAGTGCATAAAGAGTCTTTGACGTTGGGAGTTGAGTTAAGTGGAATGGTGAGGCGTGTCTGATGGACTTTTTGCTGACAGGTAGCATTCTTGAAAGCAGCAGCCAGTTGCTTAAAGTAAAACGAAAATGAGCTAATGGTATGAATGTTTATTTTTAAGCGAAATATTCCGCACCACAAATAAACTGTTGGTTAAGAAAGAGTATTTTCTTCTGAGGTACATGGGTTGGGTTAATGGGAGTTGGAGATTTGCAGGTTTTGACGTCACACTCACACCACCTTAGCACACACACACACACACAAAGAGTCCTCAGTGCTGATGCATGAACTACAACCGTTTCCTTCTACACCGTCTTTAACCAATCCACACACTGCTGATACACTCCCACCTAGAGCGGCACGATCTGGAGGAAATAAGATCGAGTTGCGATTGTAAAATGCGATTCACTGCGATATCATAAAAGAGCTGCAGGGTTCGTATGGTGGTTTTAACAGAATTAAAGAAAGACCAAGCATAATCACAGAGCACATTATAAAAAATATCCCTCAATGAACAGTTCCTGTATTTTTTTGTGTTTTCCGTTTATTTCCTGCTGTAAATTGCATTATGGGATGTTGATCTCTGCCCTGTCGACTTTCAATGTTGAAGATTCATTCATTCATTCATTTTCTTGTCGGCTTAGTCCCTTTATTAATCCAGGGTCACCACAGCGGAATGAACCGCCAACTTATCCAGCAAGTTTTTACGCAGAGGATGCCCTTCCAGCCACAACCCATCTCTGGGAAACATCCACACACACATTCACACAAACCCTCATACACTACGGACAATTTAGCCAACCCAATTCACCTGTACTGCATGTCTTTGGACTGTGGGGGAAACCGGAGCACCGGGGGAAACCCACGCGAACACAGGGAGAACATGCAAACTCCACACAGAAACGCCAACTGAGCCGAGGCTCGAACCAGCAACCTTCTTGCTGTGAGGCGACAGCACTACCTACTGCGCCACTGCCTCGCCCCATTGAAAATTCAACTCTACGGTTTAACAAAGTGACTTTATTGACATTATAAGTAGTTTGAAGTAATAACATAATGCATAAGAAAAAAGTCTGTAAAGTAAATGCTCAGGCAGTTTATTACACGGTGTTTGTAGTGTAATATACAACACCAACCCAGACAATATACATAGCACTGCAAACTATTACAAATGTTCATTCACCAGCATGGACTATGTCACACTTTGAGCTAGACTTCATTGAAGAGGATGGTAAGAGTAAATAAACAGTGAACAGGTAAGTAGGTTGATAGGGCATCCTATAATGATGCCCAGAAATATAAGTATACGGTAGTATTTTGGAGTGATTGGACCCCCTGATTCAACCTAGAAGGGAAGAGAGGGTTAAAAGGATTGTCACAAAACACCAAAACACATTATTTGAGCTGTTGACTGTCATATATGTGTCCCACACTGCTATAAACACTATTAGGACACATATATCTCACTAAAAGTGAAAATTGGTTGTTTTTGCGTTATTTTGAGCAAATTCGTTCTTCCGGTTTGAAACGAATTTTTGAAGTTGCGTCATGGTCATGAGATCTTAGCGTGTATTCCAGCATTTAGACTGGCTGTCTGTACCTGGGAGTACTTTGTGACGTCTCTGAGTGTGCTGCATTAATTCATGAGAAAGACTTGGTTTAAACCAATCAGCACGCTCTATTGTGTATGCGGTGCAACTTCATTAATATGCATGATAGCTTCGAAGAATGTTTGTACTTGTACAGTGTGGCAGATGGCAGACAGACGACACGTTGTGTTGCCAAAACAAGTGGGAAAAGAAGAATTGTTTGGAGATATAAGTCGTCAGTGTTACAGGGTCACGAAACACCAAAGCACATGTGTTTGAGCTGTTGACAGTGGTATATGTGTCCCACACTGCTAAAAACACTATTAGGACACCTATATTTCACTAAAAAGTGTAAATTGGTTGTTTTTGCATTATTTCAAACAAATTCGTACTTCCTTCGTGGCGTCACGGTCATGACATAATAGCGTGTATTCCAGCGTGCAGACTGGACGTCTGTGCCAGAGTGAGTCTTATTACGTCTTACAGTGTGCTGCATTAATGCAGGAGTAAAGCTTGGTTCAAACCAATCAGCGCGCTCTATTGTGCAACTTCATTAATATTCATTACTGTCACAGTGTTTAGACACAGAGACGCCACGTTGTGTTGGCAAAACAAGCATGAAGTGTTGCTTTTATAGTTTGCTGCAGTTAAGTTTTGTTTTCATTTTCTCTTTGTGAGAGCTCATCTGGATCACGTGTGGATTAACAGTGTACGCGACGCTCGACAACAATAACTTGCGTGTCTAAGGAGGATTATTGTTTACCTGAGAGCTGTTCTCATCTGCAAACGCTGATTTTGGATTCGCTTGTAGTCTCCTCTTAATAAAGACGCTGGTGATTGTCCTGTCTTTACAGATTTGGTAAGTGAGCGACCAGTGCTCTTTGTTTATTCAGTTTGTTCATATCGAATTAAGTTAACTATTGCACTGAGTGCAAACATGTTAGCACCGCATTTTGTGACCGGAATAACACACACGGCTTTCTGACACTACCTGCCGTGTGCATCTAAGTTTCCGGGAAATGCTGAGTTTTTTTTTCTCTCATTCGCCGTGCGGTATCAAACATTGCATGAAAAATACACGCTTAGAGCAGTTCCTCGAATCAAATATCTTGTTTGTCGCGAGGGGCATGAATGAATTCCCTGAATGAAAGAGCCAAACTGCAGTTAAAGTCCACCATTTAATAATTTGGCAAATAATTCGACTACAGATGTCCATGTAGGTTAAACACCATCACTTTCTCCTGTCTGTTTATTTTGACTGAAACTCGCGCGTGCCCAAATAGACACTCCCACACCCTCCCACTTTAGTTCCTCCGACACTCCCCCCTAAACAGAGCTGGATACGCCCACTTTTCTGACTTTTTCCAAAGTAGAGGTGTGAAAACACCCTGCTGAAACGAGGGGGTTTCATGGCCCTTTAAGTTTATAATGTGCGGCAGTGAAGGTTTTGTTTTCATTTTCGCGCTATGAGAGCGCAGCTGGACTCACGTGTGGACTACAGTGCATGCGACGCTCATCAAAAACACGTGTCTAAGGAACATTTTTAACCCGAGAGCTTTTCTCATCTGGAAATGGTGAAATCTGGATTTGCTTCTCGTCTCCTTTTAATAAAGATGCGGCTCCAGTTGGTGTTGAATGTCCTGTCTCTACAGATTTAGTAAGCGATCAGTGGTGTTTGTTTATTCAGATGGCAAAGTTAGTTTGTATCGTCAGCAGTACTCTTTCAGTGTTTAAAGCAGCTTTGGAGTGGGACGCCTTTTCAGCCCTGGAGTTTCAAGCCTTAGACCGGCCTACCTCAGTTCACGACTGACTATATTAAAATAAAGTCATGTCCAATTCAGTTTCTAACGACACTATCACGTCTTTTTCGAGGACACAGCTGCTTTAGAACTTCAAATGTTTTTCATAAATATGAGAAGATTAAAGGGTAGATAAACCTCTAAAAACATCACAATGTTCTTTCCTGCACTGAATATATATTTTGTGCAAAGTTCTTTATAGATATCCATTCCTTTGTAACAGTGGTCACACAAAAAATAAAAAATGTTCACCTACATAAGTAACCCAAACAGTATGATATGTCTTAACACTAAAAATTAAAAAAATTTACTCAGGTAAGGTTCGAACTCGGCTCGGCGGCATCGTAACGCAACATGCTGACCACTGGACCACAGTGGCGCTTGGTGGGCCGGTCTAATGGCGCTGGTGCGTTTGGAATAAAAAATAAATATGGCACTGTTATCTGCAAGACTTTTTTAACCACAGTATTACTTTCTATTGATGGCTATTTTTCTCCGATAGTCCACAGAACAAGCCATCGTTATACAATGCCTTGCCTAATTACCCTAACCTGTCCAGTTAACCTAATTAAAAGTGTCTTGAAGAATATCTAGTCAAATATTATTTACTGTCATCATGGCAAAGATAAAATAAATCAGTTATTAGGAATGAGTTATTAAAACTATTATGATTAGAAATGTGTTGAAAAAAATCTGTTCTCTGTTAAACAGAAATAAAAACAAGGGGGCGAATAATTCTGACTTCAACTGTATATATGGGCTGCTCGATATTAGAAAAATCGGACATTGCGATATTTAGTTTTTCTGCAATAAATATTGGAATATGCATACAATTTCACTAGATGACTTGAAAATTGCTATTTGGAAAGAATTTATTCAGTTTGATTGGGATGTGGCAAAGCAGTGGCACAGTAGGATGTGCTGTCGCTTCACAGCAAGAAGCTCGCTGGGTCGAGCCTCGGTTCAGTTGGCGTTTCTGTGTGGAGTTTGCATGTTCTCCCTGCGTTTGCGTGAGTTTCCTCCGGTTTCCCCCACAGTCCAAAGACATGCGGTACAGGAGAATTAGGTAGGCTAAATTGTCCGAGTGTGTGTGTGAATGTGTGTGTGGATGTTTCCGGGAGATGGGTTGCGGCTGGAAGGGCATCCGCTGTGTAAAAACTTGCTGCATAAGTTGGCGGTTCATTCCCCTGTGGTGACCCCGGATTAATAAAGGGACTAAGCCGACAAGAAAATGAATGAATGAATGATTAGGATGATTCTGTAGGGAAGTTAATTATGCATGAAATGAGATAAAAAAAAAATTCCAAGCATAGATAAATACAAAAGAGCAAAGACATCAGTGTGGTAGTGTTATGGTTTTCGGAACAGTCAAATAGTCTACAAAAAGCTGGATGTGAGTAATAAATGTTAAATAACTCTGCAAAAGCATTTACTGTATTAATAATTCAATAAAAGTATTGAAACGAAGATATACGTTGAACTCTGTCAGGCCTATAACACAAATGCACATGATCAACTTCCACTCCATTTTGAATAAACTCTGCAGCAACTTCACCATTCTCATGCGTTCTGAGCTGTTCCTGATCGACTATATTCATAACTCAACATTGCATATTATTCTGCGATGTGACTATTGCTAATGCAGGGCTCGAAATTAACTTTCTTACTTGGTAGCACCGGTGCTCCCAACCTGAAATATTTAGGAGCACCAGAAAAAATTTAGGAGCACCCACCAAAAATTAATAATATTGACAAGTTGTATATTAAGGGATTTATTGTATTTGAAAACAGCATCAATTGGGACTAACAAAACCCAGAAAAAACTATCTAACTAATGCTGTGATGATTTAATATTTGTGCAATAATTCTAAAATTAATGTTGAATAATTATAAAATATTAACGATGACGATGATGACAATAATACTAATAATTAAATGTATTTATCATCATCATGCTGCCTTGAATGTGCTTTAATGTAAGTTATCTGCTATATAAAGTCCTACTGTTACTTTATGAAAAATAAATTGATGGTTTGCATCAAACACAAATGAAGCATTGTTGTAAGAAATATTTATTTTGTACTATTATGTTTATATGAATGTCAATTTAATAAATAGTAGCCTATTTCTGCAACAAAACAAACGATATAATATAATAAACCCATTAAATTCAATGCTGAAAGCTGCAAAGCAGTCATTAATTAAATAGAAAAATAATATACACCTCAAGAAAGAACGGACAAAAGAAAGGAAGTAAAGTCTTACTTTTAAAAGTTTTGGTTTCGGTTCGTGTCGTTTTAATGCTCAGCCTCGTTACACGCTGAATTTCATTTTTCTGTATTTGTGGAAAAGCATGCGAGTCAGCCGGCCCAATATATGAGAGGGGCAGAGCAGGATTCTCCCAATGCCCACCGGCGCAATACTGTTCTCTGTTATAACCCGCATCAGTTTAAATGCAGTAAAGGCAAGCTTCCTTGGCGATGGTGTTTTAGCGGACATTTGCGCTGTTGCAGCCTGATCTCACGAGGAAACGTATGAAAAAGTTACGAATTGCCGTGAGATTGTGTTGGCAGAACACGTATCGAGATTCAGTATACTTTTCACTCTTCAGCCGTTTGCATTCCCCGCGGTCACAGAAGCTCCCTTCCTGTCATCTGACAGCGGAAAGTCTTGAGTGATTGACAGCTAATATGAACCAATATAGCGGCAGGGAAGACCGATTTTACCATGTTTAAAAAAAAAAAAAAAAACAGGTCGCACTCCAACCTCAATATTCAGTCGCACGAATGCTCCCAATATATATTATGAGGTCGCATAGCTTAAATTTCGGGTGCATATGCGACCAAAATGGTCTCTATTTCGAGCCCTGTAATGTGCACATTACGATATCAATGCTGAAGCCATATATTGTGCAGCCCTAATGATATTCAAATCAAATGAACCGCACTGGTTTAAGCATGAAAAGAACAGTGTTTAATAACACAACACAGACTCATTATGCATTAACCTGGAGGAGACCAGGAGTGAAATGAACTGCATGGCTCCAGGCCGTCCTTCTCTACATCACAGCACTGTGGCGAATAGGGATAAAAGGTCACTCGGAAAATAGGATGCTTTAATGCGCTCTGTCAGCCATGAGTGGAAAAGGTCGGAGTTCATGCATGGTCATCACAGATCTCTGAACGCATCTTTGAAAAATCTGGCAACGTGACCTTGAGATCAGCAAGCAAACATCTGCCAGACAGATCTGATTAGCCACTGCTAGCAGAGAGAAACCAACAAAACACAAAGTGTTGATCAAGAAGCCCAGTGTCTGCTGAAACAATGGTGTTGCACACACCAAGCTGACGCCAAACAACTAACACCAACAAAACCCATTAATGTTATCTTTCATTGGATCCCATCTGGACTAAAAAACTGTCCGTGGACACACCAAACAGACAAAAGCAGACCTGGCCCAATCCCAATTCTATTCTTGTACCCCTACTCCTTCCTCTTGGCCCTTGAAACAGAGTGTGAAGGGGAAGGGCTTTAAATTTACCCCTAAGAAAGGGGACAGCACTACAAAACCTGCACACGTCATCATATGTCATCATGAGCTCCTGCTTCATATGAGATCGATGATTGCGACTGCGGTAGTGATTCCAGTTGTGTTCTTTTATGGTGTTTATCTTCAAGATATCACTGAAGGCATATATCATGTTATCATAATGATATAATGCGGCAATATAATAATAATTATTATTATTATTAAAAATATAAAAATATATACACAGTTTAAGTCAGAATTTATAGCCCCCCTTTTCATTTTTTCTTTTCTTTTTTTTTTTATATTTCCCAAATGATGTTTAACAGGGCAAGGAAATTTTCACAGTCTGATAATAATTTTTCTTCTGGAGAAAGTCTTTGTTTTATTTTGGCTAGAATAAAAGCAGTTTTTTTTAACCATTTTAAGGTCAATATTATTAGCCCCTTTTAACTATTTTTTTCGATAGTCTACAGAACAAACCATCGTTATACAATAACTTGCCTAATTACCCTAACTTGCCTAGTTACCCTAATTAACCTAGTTAAGCATTTAAATGTCACATTGAGCTGTATAGAAGTGTCTTGCAATTGTAGATATACACGCACCGGCCACTTTATTAGGTACACCTTACTAGTACCGGGTTGAACTGCCTTAATCCTTCATGGCACAGATTCAACAAGCTACTGGAAATATTCCTCAGAGATTTTGCTCCATGTTGGCATGATAGCATCACACAGTTGCTGCAGATTTGTCGGCTGCACATCCATGATGCGAATCTCGCATTCCACCACATCCCAAAGGTGCTCTATTGGATTGAGCTCTGGTGACTGTGGAGGCCATTTGAGTACAGTGAAATCATCGTCATGTTCAAGAAACCAGTCTGAGATGATTGAGCTTTATGACATGGTGTTATCCTGCTGGAAGTAGCCATCAGAAGATGGAGACACTGTGCTCATATAGGGATGGACATGGTCAGCAACAATACTCAGGTAGGCTGTGGCTTTGACACAATGTTCAATTGGTACTAATGGACCCAAAGAAAATCTCCCCCACAGCATTACACCACCACCAGCCTGAACCGCTGATACAAGGCAGGATGGATCCATGCTTTCATGTTGTTGAAGCCAAATTCTGACCCGACCATCTAAATGTGTCAGCAGAAATAGAGACTCATCAGAGCAGGCAACGTTTCTCCAATCTTCTATTGTCCAGTTTTGGTGAGCCTGTGTGAAGTCTACCCCTACCCCATGCCTAAACCCAACCATTACAGTAATGTAAAAATATTACTGTTATACAGTGTCAAAAAATTATGCTCAATTGATGTACGTATGCGCAGCTGTATCCTAGACTTTACCACAGACTCGCGTTTTCCACTTCAAGCTGCTTCCTTGTTCTACTTTGCCGGCATTTAACCAATACCGGCTTCCCAATAAAGTGATGTCATGCCGCACACGTTACTGTTTCTATGGGAGGTCAAGAAAGAGGTCTAACTCTCTGCCACAGCACAACTAAAGTTAAGATAATAAATATATATATACAAACAGTTGAAGTCAGAATTATTCGCCCCCCTGTATATTTTTTTTCCCAATTTCTGTTTAACAGAGAGATTTTTTCAACACATTTATAAACATAATAGTTTTAGTAATTCATCTCTAATAACTGATTTATTTTATCTTTGTCATGATGACAGTAAATAATATTACAGTAGATATTTTTCAAGACACTTCTATACAGCTTAAAGTGACATTTAAAGGCTTAACTGGGTTTATTAGGTTAACTAGGCAGGTTTGTTCTGTAGACTACCGAGAATATATATAGCTTAAAGGGAATAATAATATCATCCTTAAAATTGAGTTTAAAAAATTAAAAACTGCCTTTATTATAGCTGAAATAATACATATAAGACTTTCTCCAGAAGAAAAAATATTATCAGACATACTGTGAAAATTTCCTTGCTCCGTTAAACATCATTTGGGAAATATTTAAAAAAAGAAAAAAAAATCAAAGGGGGCTAATAATTCTGACTTCAACTGTATATACATATTTATTCGAGTCCTGATCGGGAGGTAACGTCTGACTCTGATCGAGTCTGAAACCATGTGATTGGGCCTGATTTCCAATCATGTGATCAGATCTGGACATCCCTAGTAAGAAGCCTATAGGTGCGTTCGACATGAACTGCAGCCGATGATCAACGAGATTAGCCGAGCGCAGGCGGGGCGGAGTTGAAAACGGAGCCGTCAAGACGGACAGCTGGACACTTCGGGACTCAAAGTTGCTGCAGTCATGATGACCGATCACATGGCGTCATCATAATTTTTTAGTTATTTTTATTTATAACAACAAAACATTTACGAATAAAACAGAGTACAGTCTCTATAGTTCCTTTTTAAACAACAAGGGAGAATTATGAATAAAATATATAACAAATGCATGATAGAAATAAGAGGAAATGAGAGGTTAATATAAACATAAAAACGAACAGGTCTATTAAATACAAAGCAATAAGCACAAGTTCTAGGAGTTAAACATCAATCTTTAGGCTAATACTTCTTATTTGAATATGCTAAAAAAAGGGTTTAAATGTGTACATTTATAGATAGGCTATAAAAATTTCCAATGTAAAAAGCAAAACAAGGTGTTTTGATTAGGTCTTAATAAATGAGATTATTTTGGATAGTGAAAGCATTTTAAAAAAAGCATTTTAATCCAAAAAGATTGTGTTGAAAAGAACAAAAGGTAAAATAAGTGAGCGATGTAAAAGTTTCCCAGAAAGAGCAGGTAGCCTTTAAACTGCTAGACAGGAAATAATAAATATATTTTTATTATAATAATAAAACCATTTTATAATTATTTAATAAAATAGTTCTTTAACTTAATTTGTTAAGAGAGCTTTAGGGTGGCAGGATCAATGATGATGATTATTTTATTTTAAGTCTGTAAGACTTATTTGAGTTCATATTTAGGTTATTCACTAAAATATACAATAAAATATATCATTTAAATCGTTCATGGAGATGAATGCAGTAAATAGTCTGTATAAAGAAATTAAAAATAAACCTGTGCAAACAAGCTTACCTTTATAACCAGATTATTTAACAAAAGATGATTACTGCAGTCAAATATTGGTAGTCTTTTAATAAGTAAGATGTGTACAGAATAGAGGGTGTGAAAGTGAATTGTTTGTTTTGAAACTTTTGAATCGGAATTTGTCCAATAATAAACCCGAAATACACGTGTTTGTTGTCATGTGGTGAACTCAGCCAATCGTGTAATATTGGTGTCGTCATCAGAGCTCCTGCAGTCGCTCTTCAGAAGCTGCACGGTCTGAGTTTGCCGTCTGATCTCGGAGCGCTGTCGCGGTACTTTGATGCCACATGTGACAGTCACGTGACGTCGGCGCAGCATCAATCCGGACAAGATTTCTAACCAGCATGCACCACTTTAAGACTTATTTCAATCGATCTGCGCAGCGCTGCATGAAGTCGAACGCACCTTATGATATAGGACAGGGGTCACCAAACTTGTTCCTGGAGGTCCGGTTTACTGCAGATTTTAGCTCCAACCCTAATCAAACACACCTGATCAAGCTAATCAAGGTCTTACCAGGTATACTTGAAACACCCAGGCAGGTGTGTTGAGGCAAGTTGGAGCTAAACCACGCAGGGCACCGGCCCTCCAGGAACGAGATTGGTGACCCCTGATATAGGACATAAGCATACATGCATTTACCGCTCTTCACTGCAGTTTGATCTGCTTGTTTTATCTGCTTGTTTAGTCATGAAATATGGAAATGCATTTCCGAATCCAAGCCACTACTCGATTTAATTTAAAAAATAGTCATTTACTGTGTGACCATTTTCAGTTATATTACACATTAAAGTGAAGAGGGTTAAACAGCACATGTGTTACACATATACAGTCAATTCAGAATTTAATCATACCCCTGGAAAACTCTGGTTTTTGATCAGAAATGACACGCAAAAGATAATAAGATGATGTAAAAGTGGCATCACTTAGACATCAGAGATTTTATTTACATGTGAACAAAAAGCAGCGGTCAGAATTTGTCAGGGGTTTGAATAACTTGAGCTTGACTATATACATTATATTGCACAAAACTATTGATAAAGTATAAATATGGATTTCTGGCTTGCAAAAAATGCATTGATTCACTACACAACCCCTCCATTCGCTCTCTGGATCCATTTAAGGCATTTATTCGTGCTTTATTTTTGAAGTGTTCAAGAGAAACACCTGCCTGTTGCCAATGTAGAGCTATTAAGAGCCAACTCTGACAGCTTTAGGATGCCATGAGGGTGAGTAAATCATTGGCTAGTTATAATTTTTGGGTGAACTATCCTTTTAAAGTAATCCTATTTTCAGCTTTCTCTCAATAAAGCTGGATCTTGAAGGTATGTTGTAACATCTTGCTCCAAACCAATAGATGGCAAACTCAGCCAGACATTCAACAGAGTGCTTCATTCATGCGTCAAATAAAGCCACGCATTATTAATTTATCCTTGTACACCCTCACAGCCCCCAGTATTTGTTTAAGCAGCTGTTTCTGCCTGTTTTGAAGTGGCGTCTCAGTATTTCGACGTTCTGTCGTAGCATGGACTCAACAAGCGAGCTTTTCACTCTGCAGAATGTGGGCTACACTTGTTGGTCTCTTTGGAGCCAGGATGTCTCATAATTCATTGAGAAATAACAAGGGGAAGTTGTTTGTGTTGATGCTAATGGCAGTCTTCACCAATGGTCTCCACTGCTGGAAAACCGCTAAACAGCTTTCAGGAAGCCATGAAGATTAAACCCAGTTGATTTGAGGGAGAGATTGAAACCGCCATGAATGCAGTTTAAGAAAATTAAACCTCGATTGCCAAATCGTAATGGTTAAAAACAATATTGTTCATCTGTAAACAATGCTAATTCATTTCTGAAAGGCAATTTCGTGTAAGTGTAAACAAAATGATTGACTCCTACTAAAGCTGTGGCGATAATAAAATGTTTAAGCTTCAAGTAAAAATCAGTAAGTGTTTTCCTTGAAATTATTGATTATACATTTTAGGCACATAACAAATTGGCTTATATAATGGTTCACTTAAAACTGCAGGGTTGTCATAGCCCAACGTTGGGTCAAATATAGACGATTCTTTTTTACAATTAAATTAGTAAAGATTTTGTTTACAGTGATTAAATAATAATGCCATATAAAGACAACACATTTGTCAAAAATGGAAAAATAACAAACGAATAAACTATTAGTGATGGGAAGTTCGGATCATTTTACTGACTCAGATCTTTGAGTCTCGTTCATCAAGATGAACGAATCTTTTTTCGAGTCATTTCGTTCATTTGGTTCAATTTTCCAAAATGTTATTAAAATGTTTTGAATTGCTTCCAAACACATCTACAATAAGCCCAAAAGGTTGATCAGATGACAAATAAGTCATCAATGGAATACTATAAGAAGGAGAAAATAATAATTCAATGTTCACCTGCTCTTTTGTCTATGCAGGTGTAACAGGATTATTTTGGATATGTTGATTTCACTATATTTTCCTCCTGTTTACTTACTGTTCATATAAAATTATTTTGTGTTCACAATATACATGTAAAAAGAGTCTGTAAAGTGACAGTGGTTTCACCTCTTCTCCCCCCCTTGGGTTAACGTCAAGGTGGTATAGTCCAAGCAGCCATACCTGTTGCACTATTGCTTGAGCGGTCTTTTCCACCTTTACCTTGAGCTAAGGAGGTATGCTCTACCTGTTCCAAATTGAACTTGGCTCTGGCCATAATTAACACACACACAAATGCATATTTCAGTTTCATTTTAATCATTTGTTATATTTACTGATGTAAAAACAGTTTGTTATATTGTAGAATGTTATTTTTGTTGACAGTGTACATTTAATGTAATGAGCTGAAGCTGCCGATCTGTCATAATAACATTCTCTGTGCAGGTATGCATTTATGATTTTTATTTTTGACAATGTAATATGTGGATTGTCACTGTTCACATGCTGATTTTTGTAATTGTGAGAACTAGTTTTCTTTCCCTTTCCTGTCTTCGCGTGCTTCCGCGGCACCTCTCGCTCGTTTCCTTCATCTTTCATTCGCCTTTTCCCTTTTTCCACCTTTACCTTGAGCTAAGGAGTGTACATTTAATGTAATGAGCTGAAGCTGCCGATCTGTCATAATAACATTCTCTGTGCAGACTGGTGTCCTCTCGTCATTCACTACACAACGCAGAGCAAAAGAGAGTACGGTTACACAGGTGTTGTTGTCTCTTTGCTCAGCTCACCTCTTCATATCTTCTAATGTGAGTGGTTCGTTCCCATTACACTGACAGTCACATATAATCTTAACCAATGTACACAGTCTAAGCCGGTAGGAGCCATGATAATTAGTTCACCTTTCAAGTCTTGAGTCGTTCGTTATTTACATGACAGAATGAATCAAACCCGAGGACTCGAGAGATGAACGGTTCAATTGTTTTTCTGGCTCTAAACGCGTATGATTGGCTTCTGCCTTTCCGCGATGAACGACTCGAAATGTGATGAAGACTTGACATGAACGATACCACCTGCACAAATGTGCGCACGCTCGGATGAACGAATCACTCCCTGAGAGGACTCGTAGTTCCCGAGTCATACTGAAGATTCGTTCAAAATAAACGAATCGTTCATGAACGACCCATCACTATAAACTATATATATGGTGCGTATGCTGCAAACATCATGCTGATGTTTCAGCAGCTTCACTGGAGTTCACCTGTGCTCAATTCAGCTGATTGGACATGATCTGAAAAGGCGTACACCTGTCTAAGGTCCCAGGGTTGACAGTGCATGTCAAAGCACAAACCAATCGTGAAAGGAATTGTCTGTAGACCTCTGAGACAGGATTGTCTCCAGGCTGGGGAAGCTTACAGAAAAACTTCTGCTGCTCTGAAAGTTCCAGTGAGCACAGCGGCCTCCATCATCCGTAAGGGGAAGATGTTTAACCACCAGGACTCTTCCTAGAGCTGGCCGGCCATCTAAGCTGAGTGATCGAGGGAGAAAGGCCTTAGTATGGGAGGTGATCAATAACCCGATGATCACTCTGTCTGAGCTCCAGCGCTCTTCTGAGGAGAGAGGAGAACCTTACAGAAGGACAACCATCTGTGCAGCAATCCACCAATCAGGCCTGTATGGTAGAGTGGCCAGACGGAAGACACTCCCCGCCTGGAATTTGCCAAAAGGCATCTGAAGGACTCTCAGAGCATCAGAAACTAAACTCTCTGCTCTGATGAGACTCAAACTGAACTGTTTGGAGTGAACGCCAGGCGTTACGTTTGGAGAACAGCAGGCAGCGCTCATCACCAGGCTAATAGCATCCCTACAGTGAAGCATGGTGGTGTTGGCATCATGCTGTGGGGATGTGTTTCAGCAGCAGGAACTGGAAGACTAGTCAGGATAGAGGGAAAGATGAATGCAGCAATGTACAGAGACATCCTGAATGAAGACCTGCTTCAGAATGCTCTTGACCTCAGACTGGGGCGACGCTTCATCTTCCAGCAGGACAATGACCCAAAGCACATCGCCAACATATCAATGGAGTGGCTTCACAATGACTCAGTGAATGTCCTTGAGTGGCCCAGCCAGAGCCCAGACCTAAATCCTATTAATAATCTCTGGAGAAATCTGAAAATGGCTGTACACTGCTGCTTCCCATATGATCTGATAGAGCTTGAGAGGTACTGCAAAGAGGAACGGGCAAAAATTCCCAAAGACAGGAGTGCCAAGCTTGAGGCATCATATTCAACAAGCCTTGAGGCTGTAATTACTGGCAAAGGTGCATCAACAAAGTATTGAGCAAAGCCTGTGCATACTGATGTACATGTGATTTACAGCTTTTTTATTTTTAATAAATTTGCAACAGTTTCAAAAACTCTTTTTTCTCATTGTCATTATGGGGGATTGTGTGTAGAATGTTGAGGAAATCAATAAGTTTAATACATTTTTAGAATAAGGCTCTAACATAAACGAATGTGGAAGAAGTGAAGCGCTATCAATACTTTCAGGATGCACTATATACTTAAATAAATATATAATATACATGATAGGTTGTATTAACCCAAAGTTGGGTCAAACATGGAAAATGTTGGGTTAATTTTTCTAATTAAACTTAAAAGACATTTTTTTCAACAGAACATTTGTTTGTCAGTAATGAAATTAATTATTTTTTTATTAATATATTTAATTCATAAAAATGTATATATAAATATATAATTAAACTTTTTTTTCTACCTAACTGTTGGATTTTTCAATTATTGACCCAGCAACCCAGCATTTTCAAACTGTATATTTAATCATTTGGTTTGACCATCACATTCTGTGTCACATTGAATGTCACATTTCACCATATTATATTTACGCCATCAAGTATAATTGTTGTGTTAATAATATCGCGCGGTCACTCGTGCTTCATTAAACCAACCTAACACAACCAGCGTAAGTCCATGAAAAGTTTCCGTGGTTTCTAAAATCACATGCTAACACCGTGAAACACTTTAGAAGCGTTTATGAATGCAAAGATCATCCAGACGATCGCTATGAGCATGCACAACTGTACACTTCACTTCTACAGGTGTTCTGTCCGTGTCTACAGTACTGGATATTAAAATATACACTATAATCGCAGTGAAGTGTGTGTAAATGCAGAAGAGATGCAGTGTTCTTACCTTGTGAAGCGGAGGAGCTGTGTGTGCTGCTGAACGATCTCTGATGAGCTCCAGCATCTGAACTGCTCGGATCCACACGCGCGCACACACAGACAGACACGCACGTCACAGAACAAGGCAGAACCCGCGCTGGAAAACACACGCGCCGTACTAAATGACTCTGAGGAAGGTAGCTAATTTAACTTATAAATGATAAAGTGCTGTCAAACTTTAATTTTATCTTTTATAAACGTGTTTTTTTTTTTTTTTTTTTTGCCTTTTTGAACTTTGACAAGTGGAAAGCGAAGCATATATTATTAATTGTTTGAATATACTCATTAAGTTTCATATCCATCCTTGTAGCAGAATCAGAAACTTTTTTTTCGGTGGTGCTTTAAAGGGAACCAGTTGCCATTAAGAAGAGTACAAACCAACAATGACAAGACAGCTTTAAAAAACGGTGTATTTTTTTTAAATAGGCTATACATTTAAGTTATTGTGAATTTAATATATTTGTAATATTTTTATTAAGTTTATTTTTACTATTTTATTTATTAATTATTGATTCTATTTATTTACGTATAACTGTAGTGCTCTTCATATATATAAATATAGTTGAAGCCAGAATTATTTGCCCCCCTTTGAATGTTTTTTTTTCTCTTTTTTTAAATATTTCCCAAATGATGTTTAACAGATTTAGGAAATTTTCACAGTATGTCTGATAATATTTTTTCTCCTGGAGAAAGTCTTATTTGTTTTATTTTGGCTACACTGTAAAAAATGGCCGTGATTTCAACAGTAAAAAAACAGTAAAAATGCTACAGTACAAATCCGTAACCTGTTAACGGTATGTTTCCTTAATATATACGGCGAATAACCGTAAATTGACTTTCTTAGAATTCCCTGCATGGCACATCACTTTTTATTTGGTTGACATTAATATGGATCTTTTTAGTTGTTTCCCCATCAGATATGTACATTAGAGATTTATGTTACATCTAATGTTGATAAACAATGTTTATTTCATGACTTTAATTTTATGCTTGTTACCATACTGGTGTTCAGTAGCTGTGTGAATGACACTGAGCACCTTCTGTAAGCTGTTACTCTTTTCTGCTTGTGGGAAAAGGTGATTGTGATGAGCTCATTATGTAACATCCTCATCACCACGTGCATGTGGGTGTGCTAACGTGTTTAACTGTGTAACAAAAGATGTGTAGATGTTGATCATTCAAAATACAGACAATTAACCTCTATAAATGAATAAAATACGGTAATTTACCGTAAAAATGAAAAAATATTTTTTAGGGATTGTACCGTGTTTTCAACGGTAAAGTACTGGCAACCACAGCTGCTGTTTTTTTTACCGTAAATTTTATGGATTTATTTTTTACAGTGTAGAATAAAAGCAGTTTTAAATTTTTTATGAACCATTTTAAGGTCAATATTATTAGCCCCTTTAAGCTAGTTTTTTTCGATAGTCTACAGAACAAACCATCATTATAACTTGCCTAATTACCCTAACCTGCCTAGTCAACCCAGTTAAGCCTTTAAATGTCACTTTAAGCTGTATAGAAGTGTCTTGAAGAATATCTAGTCTAACATTATTAACTGTCATCATGGCAAAGATGAAATAAATCAGTTATTAGAGATGAGTTATTAAAACAATTATGTTTAGAAATGTGTTAAACGTTCTGCTCTCTGTTAAACAGAAATTGGGGGAAAAAAATAATTGGGGGGGCTGAATTATGACACATACATAAATACATATACATACACACTCATATATATATACAAGGGAGTAGAGGACATTTTAGCTGAATGACATCCAAAATTTTACGTTCATATAACTATAATCACCTGTTTCCAAAATGGCCTGTCTCAAAGGTGAGGGGGACGTATCCCCCCCGTCCCCTCGGTTGCTAAACCCCTGTGGCACGGTGGTTAGCACTGTCACCTGACAGCAAGAAGGTCTCTGGATCGTGTCTCGGCTGGGTCAGTTGTCATTTCTGTGTGGAGTTTGCATGTTCTCCCCGTGTTGGTGTGGGTTTCCTCCGGGTGCTCCAATTTCCCCCACAGTCCAAACACATGCGCTATAGGGACCATAGTGTGTATACGTGTGTGTGTGTGTGTGAATGAGTGTGTATGGGTGTTTTCCAGTACTGGGTTGCTGCTGGAAGAGCATCTGCTGCAAAACTATGCATTTACCCGCCTTTTTGTCTACACAATTGGCCTTTCAGGCTCTTTAAAACACTCAAAACAAATGGTGGGTTATTATAACCCAGTGTTGTGTTAAATATGAACAAACCCAGTGTCGGATTATAAAATAATATTTATTGAAAAATGAACCCAATGTTCAAAGCACCCAATTGCTAGGTGGTTGCTAGGGTGGTCTAAGTGGTTAGCTTGATAGTTGCCAAGGCATTGTTTATACTGCCCAGATATGGTACAACTGCGAATAAAAATGTACTTTCAATGTTTTAACACAGGCTTTGTTTGTGAGCAGTGAGGTTGTTCATTGCTTGCATTTGCTTTTGTTGAAGCCATCAGTTGCATTTCTGTGTACAAAAGGTAAGATGTTTCTTCTGTAGGCGAAAAAGATAGCAGAATTGTTGTTTTGTGTTCGGTATAAAGGCAAACGTCGTAAACACACGAGAATGCAAACGCTGAGCCTGTAAAAGTTAAGTCCACGGGGAGATGAACTGACCACTTCTCTGGCCTTTATTGACTCTGGCTTACAACCAATTACATTATACCTCAATCCGCTGTGTGTTGCGTCCGAAGAAACCCCAGGGCCTTTGGAAGAGGAATGGTGTGTGTTTTGGCTGCTTCAGGTATGCTTATATTATGGTTCATCTAAATTTTAAAGAAAATATATTGATTAGCCAGCCAAGAAAACCTAATGTATCAACCAAAGCATTGCATTGTGTTCTGTTATATCAGCATCTTAAACCTGTTAAACTCTGCTGCTATTTTGGGATTTCCACCTGGATTTTTCCTACTCGAATTTAAAAGCTTCCCAAATCCACATGCAGAGGTGTAAATGCAAAAATTTGGTATCATTTTAAAGAAAACCCTTTGAATGTTCATAAAACACTATTGAAAGTGTTTAAAATAACTATATATGTTGTCTGTGTTATACTAAACACCTAAAAAAGAGGCGCTTTTTTTTTTTTTTTTTTTTTGAACTCAAATGTGAAAGTGTACCTTTTAGGTTGTGTGTGCTCTAGCGTGCTGTAATTAATGTTGGTGGTTCCTGCACATGTCTGTAATCATAGGAAAAAAGAAAAATGTCTCCACCATAATCTATGCAAAAGTTATTGTATTTCAACTGATGAGAGGTGCTGTACAAGCCACAGGGAGCGATCAGTGTTTTCATATTTCACTATTCTTTTGTTTGATCATCAAACATAATTCACTGTGTTTGGAGCACGTCAGACATATAAAAGGATTACTTATGCACATCAGCTCAAAAACAGAGGAGAATGGCCCTGAAGCGCACAGCATAAGGTAAGAGATGACAGCTGTCTGTGCTATCTGGGGCTGCTTATTGATCATAAATGTATTGTTTTCACTTCTGCGCCATGGAAACACAGCAATTCATTTGGCAACTGTTTGATTTGTGAATTTAATTCAGTAAAAAGAATGCTAGAACTGTATGAGCACCGGCAAGAGCTTTCATTTGAGCTATAACGTGTACATGTGCCATATATGAACCATAGAAAAAATATGACAATGAACCAATGTAAAATACTCAGCTCTGGTATCCAAAATACTGTGTATTTAAGTGTAAATAACTTTTGTACAGTAGAATAAAAACCAAAGTGATGCATATGTGCATAAAATATAGATTCTACACTTTTCAAACGACACCACTTACGGGGGTCTGGTGCAATGCTAGCACTTTAAATCTTAAAGTCAATGATGTGACGGACCCAGTACCCGGTCCACAGATTAACTGGTGTTAAGCTGATGCACAAATATGTGAATAACATCATCTTAATATATTTGGAACTTAAACATTGTGCTTTGTGCATATCTGATAGATAACATGGACGTTTTTAGCCTGCATTCAATGCAAGCAGCAGATGATAATCCATAAAGAAAAAACTCCATAAAGAAATGTGGTTTATATATATATATATATATATATATATATATATATATATATATATATATATATATATATATATATATATATATGAATACAAACATAGCTGGTATTGCTAAATGAAAGTCACCCATTCCATGATGTTGAGTGTTTTTTCCATGTTTCTAAGCGGTTCAGCGCACACTTTTGCTCTTAGAAAGCCGGTACTGTATGTTGGGCACAAGGTCTGATTCATTTTGGGAAACTAAACTGCTAGGAATGCAGATCTCTGAGTTCGACGGCGCTTTCTACATCTCACAGGGAGTTCGGCTGTCAGAGATCTGAGCTAGAAGCTTCATTTAGCAAATATCTGAACTTTGTTGGTGGAAGAAATGTGTGAAATGTGTGTCAGAGCTTCGTGAAGTCTCAAATCAAATGTCCAAATCTGAATTTTCAGTAAAATTTAAAGGGACAATTAGGCCTGTCATGATATCTATTGTTTGTTGTATGATATATTGCACAAAAACATATTGTGATAACTTATATTATTGTCAGTTTAAGTTCATTTTATGCCACTCATTATATAATGCCAGAATGACAATATAATATAATCACGATGCAAGAACACTCTTCAGAAGAACACATCATATTTCATTCTGAAGAATATTTGATTTAGTGAACTGAAGAAAGTTTTGGCACATTCAATTGTTCATTTCATCAATGTGTTGGCAGAGGGTGTCAAAGGGGCTGTAGTCATTAGGCTAAGCAGATCTGAGTGTCATCAGCATCGCTGTGGTAGGAGATTTGGTTCTCCTTTTAAAAGTCCTTTTGCATAATAGCTCCCCTTTAAAATTCCGTGATATTCCAGACATTCCAAGACCAATGGGAAGCCTGATGTATTCTGGTCCGATATGGATCTGCTTTCTAAACAAAAGAAGACATGTAGCCTGTGGGAAGTGGTTGTTTGACTTGTTAGTGGTTTAGATCGAAATCATTCTGCAACACGAGCACAAGGACAGATGTGTGTCAGCAGCTTTACATGCACAGCTCCAGGCCTCAATGCAGAGGAAGTGACTGTGTGACAGGATAAACACTCTTCTTCTGTGCATTTATTGTTGTTTTACTGCTGTGTGTGTGTGTTGTGTGTCTATTGTTGCCTGTCTCATATCTGCACCAGGGTAGGGTTGCACCAGCAGTACTTTGCATAATGGAAAAAAAGGCTTTATTTAGTTTTTGTCTTGTTTTTTTTTATTTTTATTAAAATACCTAGATATTCTTATATCAAGAAGCATTTTGTAGACAAGTAAAAAGTATTGTCTTGTTTGCAGAAATAAGCCCAAATTACGTGGTGTTTTCTTTTAAACGTGCTGAATAATCTGCCAGTGGTGTCAGTAATACTCATATATCAAATGAAAAACAAGATCATTTAGCTTGTTTTAAATAAGAACTCACTTTATTTTGATTTGTTATTTCTGAAAACAATACAGTATTTATTATTGCATGTTTAGAAAGTGCTAGGAAAAATATTAAACTCTAAGTTCAATTAAATTCAGCTTTATTTGTAGAGCGCTTTTACAATGTAGATTGTCAAAGCAGCTTCACATAGAAGATCATAGTAAACTGAAACAGTGTAGTTCAGTTTTCAGAGCTTCAGTTCAGTTCAGTGTGGTTTAATAATCACTGCTGAGAGTCCAAACACTGAAGAGCAAATCCATCCATGCGCAGCTCTACAGATCCCGAACTATGCAAGCTAGTGGCGACAGCGGCGAGGGAAGAACTTCACCAATTGGCGAAAGTGAAGAATTAAAAAACCTGAAGAGAAACCAGGCTCAGATGGGCATGACCATTTCTCCACTGGCCAAACGTCTTGTGTAGAGCTGCAGTCTTGGCGCTGGAGAACGCAGGACCTCATCGAAGACTTGTCTGTCCCTGGAGCGTCACAGGAATCAGTCTCATGCTCTCACCACAGCAGCTGCTCAGGATACGGCTTGGTCCAGGATTGTGGAAACCTTGGGATCATCTCATCACTGGTCTTGGATCGAATCAGTGGCACTGCATAGTCTGAGGGCCTCGGGATGAGCATCCCCAGGTGGAAATAGAGAATAAAGAGAATAATTAGTGTAGCTGCTGTTCATAGTGTAGATAAACAAGATGTAGAAACCTGTGTGGAAACCCACTAAGTGATGCACTGAGTGTACGCTTTACTAAACAGACAGGTCTTTAATCTAGTGTTGAACTGGGAGAGTGTGTCTGAGCCTCGGACATTATCAGGAAGGGTATTCCAGAGTTTAGGAGCCATAAATGAGAAGGCTCGACCTCCTTTACTTGACTTTGCTATTCTAGGTACTACCAGAAGCCCTGAATTTTGAGATCTTAAAGAGCGAGTTGGATTGTAGCGAGACAGAAGGTTGGTTAGATAAACAGGAGCTAGGTTATTTAGAGCTTTATAGGTGAGAAGCAATATTTTAAATTCAACACGAAACTTAACGGGCAGCCAGTGTAAGGAGGATAAAATTGGGGTGATATGATCTATATTGGGCGAAGCAGTGGCGCAGTAGGTAGTGCTGTTGCCTCACAACAAGAGGGTCGCTGGTTCAAGCCTCGGCTAAGTTGGCGTTTCTGTGTGGAGTTTGCATGTTCTCCCTGCGTTCGCGTGGGTTTCCTCTGGGTGCTCTGGTTTCCCCCACAGTCCAAAGACTTGTGGTACAGGTGAATTGGGTAGGCTGAATTGTCCGTAGTGTATGAGTGACTGAATGTGTGTGTGGATGTTTCCCAGAGATGGGTTGTGGCTGGAAGGGCATCCGCTGCGTAAAAACTTGCTGGATAAGTTGGCGGTTCATTCCGCTGTGGCGACCCCGGATTAATAAAGGGACTAAGTCAACAAGCAAATGAAATGAAATGAATGATCTATATTGATAATTAAGCTATATTAAAATGATTGGGACCCAATGATTGGGTTAAAAAATGTCATTTAAATTTAATTGAAAAAAGTAGCCCATATCTGACCCAGCATTAGTGAATGACACTTTTGTTGCCCGATGATTGGTTTTGTCCATATCTGACCCAACGTTTGGTTAAAACAGCCCAACATTTCTTACAGTCAGTGTGAATGGGGTCGGTTTACTTTTGTGATGATGTCATTCTTCCTCCACCTTTGCATGGAAACAGCAGAACACAGAACTTCCTCACATCTCCTGGTTTTCCAGATGTTCATGTGAAGTACACACACACAACACCCCCCCAAAATCAACACTGGCCTCTGAAGAGCCTGTTTGTCCTGATCTTCAGCTGAAAGAAACACACGGCCAGCATCTGCTTCAGAAGAGCCCATGGAAACTAGTCTTTGCGCTAATTTGGGTACATTTAAGTTCTTGAGGAATGTTTATTTATGTAGACTGTACACTGTAATGTACACATTTGACAAAAAATCTCACTCATACACTGACAAATCAGTCTAGATCCGGCAAATAAATTATTATTAGTAGGAGTAGTAGTAATATTAGTAGAAGTATTCAACCCGGGCTCATTCTGAAAACGTGAAAAACATTCTGAGAGCACTAAATATGTCCCAGGATCGATGTTTTTTTGCAGTTTTTGTTTTAGTGAATCCAGCAGAGGGCGCTGTGTATGCTTTTTCAGATCTCAAATTTCTTTCACGAGTGCCATTCACACCTGCAGTTCTTACATACTTCCACCAGAGGCCGCTGTCGACTGACCCACTGTTGGAGCCATTTATGGGTTGCGATTTTCTTTTGCACCACTAGTGTGTATAAGGTAGGGTGTATAAGGTATTTATGCTCTCCTCATGACGAGTGAGAGATGTGTAGAAGAAGGTCAAACAAACTTTTTGACCGCCATGCTGAGAACGGGTTTATGTTTGTTTTTTGATGTTTACTCTTTTAATCTTGACAGAAAGAACAATAAATGGATTGGAATATCCAAATTTATTTGTAAAGGTATGGACATTTCACTTTTTTATTGACCCGTTTAAGCTACAAACGCATCAGAACCAAAGACTAAAATATTCGCCTCTACACCCACCCTCCTCCTTCCCTAAACCCAGCCGACAGTGTCTTAAAAAGAAATCCAGAAAAAGAAAAGCCCTCGTCTGATTTGTACCACATTCTCACCCTGTTATTTACTTATTTATTTTATGTTTTGGCTTTTGTATTTGTCTGACCTGCTTTCTGGAACTGTTCCTCATCAGACTCGATCCCCGTCATCGTGGTCAACTCCTCTCTGCGTCTGAAGTCTGCCGACGTACATGGTAAGCCACTGAGCAAACTGGTAACAGCGGAAAAGCATCCATACCTAGGTAAGCAATCAGCTAGTAGGCATGAAAAGGAACGGCATCATACCGCCCGTAGTGTTTGTTTAGGCTTGATCAGCCTGGTTTAAGCTGGGCATAGCTGGTTTTGGCTGGGCTCCCAGCCTGGCTAGGCTGCTCAAGCTGGTTTTAGCTGGTCATCTCCCAGCCTGACCAGCTAAGACCAGGCTGCCAATGACTGGAAACTAGCCTGGAAATGGCCAAAACCCCTCTAAAACCAGGCTGGTCAACCAGCTAAAACCAGCCTAGGCTGCTTTAAGCTGTTTTTTTCAGTAGGGTATATACCTCATATGTTTGCATTACTGCAATAAGCTGTTTCTCATTGGCAATGGAATAAAATACAGGGAATATATTTGTGTTTCAATTAACAATAAGAGCAGCTGCTCACTTTGACTTCAGCCTTTATAAGTTCTGTTTAGATCATGATGTTATCTGTCCTGACATACTGTGTGAAAGCATTTGTAAATTTGACTGTAAAATGACATTGTTTTGGTCTTGATTGAGTTTGTTTGTAAAAGATTGAAGTTCAAGCATTTTAAATTGGTGTTAACTGGATGCATTTTGTGTCAAAGCAACAAGAAATGTGTTAATTGTATAGCCTACGAAGATGGATGTGCTAACTGTGTTAAGAGTTTAGGAAACTTGTTAAATCTATTGAAAAAACTGTCATAGCGATTGTAAAAGACTAATTTCAGATGGTCAACTTAAAATACATGAAATATTAAACGATTCCTTAGCACGTTTGTTTTTTAATACTTAAAAAAAATAGTAAACTTACATTTGTTGTTGTTTTTATAGATGCGCATCTTCAAAATCATGTCTATAGTATAAAGTTTACATTCATATTTGTAAAATTATTTTATTTAAATTAATGTTTACATTAAACATTTGCATTTATAGGCGTTATTTTTAACTATAATCAACTGTAAATGACCGAAACTATAATAAGTTCAGCTTTAACATCATAGTGCAGAGCGTTTGTAGTGTTTTGCGTCTTATCTTAAACAGTAAAGGAAGCTGATTGTGTGTTTCCTGGTTTTAATCCCTCCAAGCCTGTTCTTATCAGTAACAGATAAAAGAAACAACAGTTTGAAGAGGCTCCTTTCCCTGTGTCTCCACTTCCTGTCGACGTGAGATAGACGTCCGTCTTTTCCGGTCAGCGGTGTTTGTGTTTGAATGACAACTGAATGAAGAGTATCTGAGCGAACAGAGACGGCACTGTTTACTCTGCGGTAGGACAGTTTATCTCTTTTCTGCAGGACAAACTGCAACTATCCGCATTCTAATGTGCAGATAAGGTCACAATAAACCCTCAGTGCTTTTGTAATGATGTGAAATGTCCAGTAAGGGTCGGTAGTGTTCGTGTTTTTGTGTTGTCGTTGACATTTATGACCGCTAGAGGGCGACATTAATGCAGGTTTATTCAGTCTGCTGTGTTTATTAGTCCAATAAATGACTACTACAGCTGCTGTACAGTAAATAATGTCAGTTTTTTTTAACAGTTTACGTATTTAGTGATTCACAAGTGATTATTTATGGTTGTGAATTGCATTATGGGATGTTGATCTCTGCTCTGTCCACTTTTGATGTTGAAAATTCAAGTTTACTGTTAAACAAAGTGACTCTTTGTGACATTTTAGTAGTTTGAAATAATATGCCCTGCTAAAAATCCAGCTTAAACCAGCCTAGGTTGTTTGGCTGGTTTTACCTGGTTGACCAGCCTGGTTTTAGAGGGGTTTTGGCCATTTCCAGGCTGGTTTCCAGCCATTTCCAGCCTGGTCTTAGCTTGTCAGTCTGGAAAATGACCAGCTAAATCCAGCTAAAACCAGCTTGATCAGCTTGGTTTAAGCTGGTCAAGCTGGTTTTGGCTGGTCATCTCCCAGCCTGACCAGCTAAGACCAGGCTGGAAATGGCCAAAACCCCTCTAAAACCAGCCAACCAGCCTACGCTGGTTTAAGCTGCTTTTTTCAGTAGGGATGTATAAGAATACAAAATATACAACACCAACACCAGACAATATGTCATTTTATTTTAATATTTTTATTGGTCTTTTGTGTGACAACACAAATTAAATATTAAGAGAGGTAAGCAGTAATATATTGTCCATTAGACTATAGGGGATGGGCAGCAATACATTGCATCAAACCATGTCTAGCACATATGAAGAGGAATACACCGGGGCTAAAATGCTATCCTATAGATCCTCTGTCATAGGAACTCCTAGATCTCACTCCCAAGTATCTTTAAATGCGTCAGTAGGATCATCATTCATTTCATTTATTAAATGATGAATAACTGAAATCAAATGTTTATGAGTGGTGTTCAAATCGAGGAAATTATCTATATGTGTGTTTCAGGGGTGGAATATATCACTGTAAACTATTATAAATGTAATTACGACGTCTCTTTTCTGAACTTTTCATGGTTAAAAGTTGTTTGAAGAAAGATTAAGATCCCAAAATAATTCAAAAGCAGAAATAAACAGGGAAAAATTAAAACATGAATCGCATAATACTGAAAACTGCTCATTTATGGATATTTTTTACAGAGTAATTAATAAAAAGGTGCTTTAATTTTTTATAAAATGCTCAGAGATATTAATAGAGAAATGTAGCCGTAATATTGTCTCTTATTTCAGCATCATTGACATATTATTACACTTTTAATCAATGTTTTATTTTTATAACTTATTTTTGGTCTTGATTTTTGATAATTGTAGATCGAATTGTGGTGTATTTGTGTAGTGTTAATTGACTTATTTTATTTTATTTAGTTTTAATAAGCTGAATACTTCAGCTTAAACTAAACAATTTGGCTTAAATATTTTTTATAATAAAAAGTTTATTTTTTTGTGTTGTATTTTTTACATTTTAAAATATTTTTTATATGATTATGTTTTATTATTAATTTTACTTCGTTTTTCTTTGTTATTTTAACTAAATGTTTTCCTAGCAGCTATCTGCATTTAAATAGTTTGATTTTAATTAATTTTTTTATAATTTTATTTGTCTATTGTGTATTTTTATTTTTTTTAAATTAAAACTAACCTTTAACTTAATTATATTTCTATTTTATTTTCTGTTTATTTTTTTATAATAATTATACACTCACCGGCCACTTTATTAGGTACACCTGTCCAACTGCTCATTAAAGCAATTTTCTAATCAGCCAATCACATTACAGCAACTCGATGCATTTAGGCATGTAGACATGTAGAGCATCTCTGAACACACAACACGTCCAACCTTGAGGCGGATGAGCTACAGCAGCAGAAGACCACACCGGGTGCCGCTCCTGTCAGCTAAGAACAGGAAACTGAGGCTACAATTCACACAGACTCACCAAAACTGGACAATAGAAGATTGGAGAAATGTTGCTGCTCTGATGAGTCTCCATTTCTGCTGACACATTCGGATGGTCGGGTCAGAATTTAGCATCAACAACATGAAAGCATGAATCCATCCTGCCTTGTATCAGCGGTTCAGGCTGGTGGTGGTGGTGTAATGGTGTGGGGGAGATTTTCTTGGCACACTTTGGGTCCATTAGTACCAATTGAGCATCGTGTCAATGCCACAGCCTACCTGAGTATTGTTGCTGACCATGTCCATCTCTTTATGAGCACAGTGTACTCTTCTGTCTTGTTTTTATAATGTGCATGTGACATACTGTAAGGTGTCCTTGAGTGCTCTGAAAGGCGCCTATAAATAAAAGGTATTATTATTATTTTTATTATCTTCTGATGGCTACTTCCACCAGGATAACACCATGTCATGAAGCGTGAATCATCTCAGACTGGTTTCTTGAACGTGACAATGAGTTCACTGTACTCAAATGGCCTCCAAAATCACCAGATCTCAATCCAATAGAGCAGCTTTGGGATGTGGTGAACGGGAGATTGGCATCATGGATGTGCAGCCGACAAATCTGAAGCACCTGCGTGATGCTATCATGTCAATATGGAGCAAAACCTCTGAGGAATATTTGCAGTAGCTTGCTGAATCTCTGCCACAAAGGATTAAGGCAGTTCTGAAGGCAAAAGGGGTCCAACACAGTATTAGTAAGGTGTACCTAATAAAGTGGCCGGTGAGTGTTTATAATTTTTTTTCAAATAGGCCTATTTTATTTTTAAATAATGATAATATTACTGGTCAAACTGCTTATTATAGCTACATTAGCACAAAATAAGTCACATTTAAAGCAATTAAAACCCTGCTTTTAATTAAAGCTAATCTAAATGAACCACTTTACCTCATTTCAGCCATTAATGCAGGAAATTATCAGCATGTCTGAATGTATAAGATGACAAAAGTGAAATGCACCCCAATCAGAGAGCATACATACAGCAGAGGTTTGCAGATTCAGCATCAGATGTGTTGAGATCCGTGTGTGTGTGTTCTTCATGCTGACATTATCAGCAGAAGCTGAAGATCTGCTCATGCATTTTTCATGTGTTTGGGCTCTGAGGAAGAAGAGCCTGTGAGATCTGCTGGACTGTGTTTCATCGCTTCAGACGCCTGCGAGTTCATGTCCGCATCTGAACTCAACACACGTTCGCTCTGTTGCACTTTCATTGAAATCACTTTCTCATCTGGCTTGAGGAGAGTGTTTGAGGGACAATAATCCAAATAAATCCAGATCAAGCTCACTGGAATTAGAGTTCAAGTATGATTCGCCCTTCTGTGAATGGTTTTTTCCTTCATCAAATCTCTCTCAAATGATGTTGAACAGATTCAGGAAATTTTCACAGTATTTCCTCTAATATTTGTTCTTCTGGAGAAAGTCTTATTTGTTTTATTTTGGCTAGAATTTAAGCAGTATTTAATAGTTTTAAAACCAAATTAAGGTTAATATTAGAAAATCAACTCTTTCAATAATTTTTTTGGACTTTGCTGTGGTATGATTTGTATTATAGCCTATACAGGGCTCGAAATTAACTTTTTTACTTGGTAGCACCGGTGCTCCCAACTTCAAATATTTAGGAGCACCAAAAAAATTTTAGGAGCACCAGAAAAAATTTAGGAGCACCCACCAAAAATGAATGAGCACCGCTGCAAATTGTTTTTTAAGGGATTTATTGTATTTTAAAACAACATTAATAGGACTGACAAAAACTAGAAACAACTATCTAACTAATGCTGCGAAGACATTGATATTTGTGTGCAATAATTCCAAAATGAATGTCTAATAATAAGGCCATAGAATATTAATGATGATAAAAAATGACAATAATAGTAATGAATTCCATTTCTCATTATGATACTGCCTTGAATGTGCATGAATGTGCATGAATGTCTGCTATAAAAAGTCTGTTACTTTATGAAAAATAATTGTATAGTTTGCATCAAACAAAAATGAAGCATTGCAGTAAGAAATATTGATTTTGTACTGCTGTTTTTTTATGCATGTCAGTTTAATAAATAATATTTCTGCTACAAAACAAACAAAAGATTATAATAAATCATTCAATTCAATGATGAAAGCTGCAAAGCAGTCATCAGTAAATAAATAAAAAAATAATATACACCTCAAAAAAGAATAGACAAAAGAAAGCAAGTAAAGTCTCACTTCTATCACTCTTTAAAAGTTTTGGTTTCAGTTTGTGTCAATTTAACTGTTCAGTCTGAGATGATCTTCATTTTTCTGTGTTTGTGGAAAAGCAGGCGAGTCAGCCGACCCAATTTATGAGCAGGCAGAGCAGGATTCTTGCGCTAACCATCGGCGCAATACCGGTCTTTGTTGCAGTTTCAGTGTAAACTTAGTAAAGGCGAGCTCCTTTGGCGATGATATGTACAGTATTAGATTTGACTTTTAGCGGACATTTGCGCTGAACACGCAGTGAATGCAACGCATGGAGATTCGGGCACCTTCTCCAAGAAGCGCGTACTCAATTGATCTCAGCTGGCGGATCATTATTCACCACGTGACGTGTCATGATCGCTTTCATCTGCGCCTCAACTTTAGGTGGGGTTTGCAAACCTGTGTGCTTTAAGTTTTTACTCTTCAGCCGTTTGCATTTCCCGTGGTCATAAAAGCTCCTTCCCTGTCATCTGACAGCGGAATACCTTGAGTGATTGACAGCTAATATGAACCAATATAGCGGCAGGGAAGAGCGATTCAGCACGTTTTTACAAAAAATCAAAACAGGTCGCACTACAACCATTATCTGCAGTCGCACTAATGCGCCCAAATATATCATGAGGTCGCATAGATTAATTTTCGGGCGCATATGCGAGCAAAATGGTCGCAATTTCGAGCCCTGCTATATATGCACTAATAAACTAGTCAAATGAATGAATTAATTAAATAAATTAAATGTCAGTATTGCTTTTACTCAAAAAAAAATATCACTAGGTTTTGACAAATATTTTATAAAATAAAATGAGCCTTTTTCATAATTTCAGCCATGGGCCGTTATGATCCAGTTATGTGTTTGACATTTATGAGGCTGTGTAACATTGTTTCTGTGTTTTTGTTCTCGGTGAAAGCTGTAAAATCACATGTACATCAGTATTCACAGCCTTTGTTTTGAAGCTCTAAATTGAGCTCAGCTACATTCTGTTTCCACTGATCATTCTTGAGATGTTTCAGCAGCTTCATTGGAGTTCACCTGTGCTCAATTCAGCTGATTGGACATGATCTGAAAAGGCATACACCTGTCTATATAAGCTTCCAGGGTTGACAGTGCATGTCAAAGCACAAACCAAGCATGAAGACAAAGGAATTGATTCGAGGCACAAGGCTGGGGAAGGTTACAGAAACATTTCTGCTGCTCTGAAAGTTCCAGTGAGCACAGCGGCCTCCATCATCCACAAGTGGAAGATGTTTAACCACCAGGACTCTTCCTAGAGCTGGCCGGCCATCTCAGCTGAGTGATCGGGGAAGAAGAGCTATAGTAAGGGATGTGATCAATAACCCGATGGTCACTCTGTCTGAGCTCCAGCGCTCTTCTGAGGAGAGAGGAGAACCTTACAGAAGGACAACCATCTGTGCAGCAATCCACCAATGAGACCTGTATGGTAGAGCGGCCAGACAGAAGACACTCCCCGCCTGGAATTGCCAAAAGGCATCTGAAGGACTCTCAGACCATCAGAAACTAAACTCTCTGGTCTGATGAGACTCAAACTGAACTGTTTGGAGTGAACGCCAGGCGTTATGTTTGGAGAACAGCAGGCAGCGCTCATCACCTGGCTAATAGCATTCCTACAGTGAAGCATAGTGAAGTTGGCATCATGCTGTGGGGATGTGTTTCAGCAGCAGGAACTGGAAGACTAGTCAGGATAGAGGGAAAGATGAATGCAGCAATGTACAGAGACATCCTGAATGAAGACCTGCTGCAGAGTGCTCTTGACCTCAGACTGGGGCGACGCTTCATCTTCCAGCAGGACAATGACCCAAAGCACTGCCAAAACATCAATGGAGATGCTTCACAACAACTCGGTGAATGTCCTTGAGTGGCCCAGCCAGAGCCCAGACCTAAATCCTATTGAACATCTCTGGAGAGATCTGAAAATGGCTGTACACTGCTGCTTCCCATATGACCTGATAGAGATTGAGAGGTCATGCAAAGAGGAATGGGCAACAATTCCCAAAGACAGGAGTGCCAAGCTTGAGGCATCATATTCAACAAGCCTTGAGGCTGTAATTACTGGCAAAGGTGCATCAACAAAGTATTGAGCAAAGCCTGTGCATACTGATGTACATGTGATTTACAGCTTTTTAATTTTTAATGAATTTGCAGCAATTTTAAAAACTCTTTTTTTCTCATTGTCATTATGGGGGATTGTGTGTGGAATGTTGAGGAAACAAATTAATTTAATCCATTTTGGAATAAGGCTGCAACATGTGGAAAAAGTGAAGTGCTGTCAATACTTTCCGTATGCACTGTATGTGGTTAATTTCAATTTTTATCTGCTCTAAAATATTGTATAAATCGCAAAAATACGGACTTTCCTTTGTCTTCCATTGAGTTTTTTTTTAAACTTCCTGCCCTCCATGTGAATTCTGTGCATCACCCAGAACTAAAACAATAATTATTAGGGGCTAATAACTTAGACTTCAGCTGTACAGTACATTAAGCCTATTCTCCAGTAGTTTATGTGCATGCAGTGTGCTTGTGGAGTGATTGTGAGCTCGAGGTCAGGCTGTGGTTATTGAAAGTAAAAGCATCAGCAAAAAACACAGAACAGAACAGCAAATAAATGTGCATATACATATTCATCAGACTCTTGAATTGCTCAAGAACAGTCTCACAGTTTTGTTTTTTATTTTTAAAATGAGCATTAAGGGTTCAGTAATACCACAGTACATCATTTGATAACTGTCCAGTGTGTACTGCGATGAAGAAATACAAAGCTTTTATACATATGATTATACCAAACTGCTCTTGCTCTATTATATTTACAAGTTCTCCAAAAAAAAAAAAACAACCACTACAAAAGAAAAGCGTCTCGTATTTTCGTTTATACAAGTTTTGTGATGAGGCCTGTCACAATAATCAATATATGGACTGATCGCACAACACATGGACATGAGCTCGATCATTTTTGGTGATGCAATATCTATCGCCCATATATAAAAACCAATTCATTTTAGCTGATTGTGCAACATCTCTATCTCTATTGGAGGTGTCGGTGTCAGTACGGTTAATAAACACTGTAGTATTTACTATAAATGACTGTAGTATATTCTCATGTGGGTGTCTGACGACTGAAAATAGATCTGCTAGCAGATCTCACAGCCTCTGTTACTCTTTACCTGCACTTTTGTGTTCACATCTATTATTATTATTATTTATTTAGGATATGTGTTTTCACATTCTGACTCCAATGCCTCATGATTAAACTGTTCAAATGACTATAATTAAATTAAAGAATTAAATATGATGTGTTCTTTGGAGGAGTGTACTTGCATTGTGATGATGTTATATTGTCATTGTGGCATTATATAATGAGTGGTATATATTTTGGTGGTATGGATTTGATCAACTGGTCTCTGAATGCGATCTTCTGCAGGGACGTTTGCAGCTGGATACGTGATGCACGGGTGGGAGAAGTTGCTCCTCCTCTGTCTGTCTGCTCTGGAGGGTTTTGAAGATTTCCACCTATTCGGAACTTTCATAACAGGGTTTCTGCTGATGGGCTTATGCGGGGTCCTGGGGTATCGACGATTGATGAAAGCGGGCAGTGCTGCCCCACCAGGCTGGCCGGTTTGATTGAAACTGATGGGCAGGATCGCTAATAATCAGACTGCAATATTAGATCGCAAATTGGAAAACATCGGTGTGAAACTAGCGGCTTTGCAACAACATTTAGCCAGATCTGGAGACGTTAAATATCTGTGAAATTGGCAGTTATTGACCTAAAGTTGAAGTACTTTTTCTACTCTTTCCGCTCGCTTGTTTTTTGTTTTTTTCCTGCAAGATAAAAAAGCTTGCATCCAATCAGCTCGCAGTAAAAAAAACAAGCCAAGCCCACTGTTTTCTTAATATTCAGTTTCTCTAGTAGTAAATACAGTCGCAGCTTCTGGTTCATGTGGACTTTAAGTACCAGTTCTCACTATTAACTGGTGTTTTATGACATGACTACTATTAAGAGTTGATTAGTACTAATGAAGTACATAATCTGCAAGATCTTAAGCTATATCTTTGACACTGGCATCAAAATATAAACTTGCGATTGCGAGATATGGTGATGTGCAAACTTAAATTGTCAGAATTGGAAACCTATGAACTCACTATTGTAAGAAATAAATGTTCAAAAACTAAGGGCCCTATCGTACACCCGGTGCAATAAGGTGCAGGGCGTGTTTGGCACGATTTGTTGCTATTTTCAGAAAAGCGCAACAGTAATTTTTATGTTTTGCTCCACGTTTAAATAGTAAATCCATTTGCACCACTTTGTGGACTCATGGGTGTGCTGGAGGTGTGCTAAGGTCCATTGTTGGTGCATTGCTATTTTGAGGAACTGAAATAGACTGCGTCATTGACCAACTTAAAGCTCTCAAATCCAGCAGAGCGCTTTAGTTATGCACCTATGCAGGTTCAAACGCTTACGCACTGCTGAATACCAAAGACTACACAATACGTATGACTTGTATCTTTTTGAATGGAAAAAGTGTAATGGTCAATGTGGTGAATAAAGTTCGCCTTCTAGTACAGGAGCCAATCATCGATCACTATATGGTCAATAAAGTCCGCCTTCTAGTACGGGAGCCAATCATCTTTCACTATATGGTCAATAAAGTCCGCCTTCTAGTACGGGAGCCAATCATCTTTCACTATATGGTCAATAAAGTCCGCCTTCTAGTACGGGAGCCAATCATCTTTCACTATATGGTCAATAAAGTTCGCCTTCTGGTATGGGTGCCAATCATCGATCACTATATGGTGAGTAAAGTCCGCCTTCTAGTACAGGAGCCAATCATCGATCACTATATGGTGAGTAAAGTCCGCCTTCTAGTACAGGAGCCAATCATCGATCACTATATGGTGAGTAAAGTCCGCCTTCTAGTACGGGAGCCAATCATCTTTCACTATATGGTCAATAAAGTTCGCCTTCTGGTATGGGAGCCAATCATCGATCACTATATGGTGAGTAAAGTCCGCCTTCTAGTACAGGAGCCAATCATCGATCACTATATGGTGAGTAAAGTCCGCCTTCTAGTACAGGAGCCAATCATCGATCACTATATGGTCAATAAAGTTCGCCTTCTGGTATGGGAGCCAATCATCGATCACTATATGGTCAATAAAGTTCGCCTTCTGGTATGGGAGCCAATCATCGATCACTATATGGTCAATAAAGTTCGCCTTCTAGTACAGGAGCCAATCATCGATCACTATATGGTCAATAAAGTTCGCCTTCTAGTACAGGAGCCAATCATCGATCACTATATGGTAAATAAAGTCCGCCTTCTAATACAGGCACTAATCATCAATTGCAATATGGCGAATAAAGCCCACCTGTTTTTTTTTTTTTTCCTCTAAGATAGCCTCAAGAAGAGAAAAACAACTTCTCCCGGATAGCAAGATAAGGAGATGCTCTGAAATTCCTGCTCCCTGTCAAGAACACCTGTTAGACTCTACAGGCTTACACACGCATACACAGCTACAGATAGACAATCACCACCTAGCCCCTCATCCTACGCCTTCATGTGCTTTCACCCACTGGAGGGGGTAGGGGGGTCTGTGACCAGCGCCTCCATGGCTGCAGGACCCGATGGCTGCCCGCCCTCATCGGACTATATCCACATCCCCTGTTCCCATCCCCTGTGGTGATGTCATGTCTTGTCTGTGTGTTTGTGTTTGATTGCTGGGGCTCTCTTTTTTCCCCTGTTCTCTCCCTGCCCTAATTCAAGAGCAAGGCGAGAGGGAGTTTCCTCTCCTGATATGTATCTTACTTCCTTTTTCTAAGTGCTACCTCCTGTGACCTGTCTTCCCCTGAAAATTGTGATGTTTGTGTATGGTCGGGGGGTTTTATTTCACTATACGAAAGTGTATGTGACAAATAAAGGCCTGGTTTAATTTGATTTGAATATATCCTACAACGAACAATGGATATCGTGACAGACCTATTATGATGCAATTCTGAGTAAAAGTTGAAATTCGCTATAATCTGTGATCCAATAGTTTAGTTTTAACTTTTGGATTTGTCATATACTGAATGCTGTTCTACGTGTAGATGTGAGATCTCGGCAGGGCCGGAGCAAGCTGAACTGCCGCTCTAGGCAGAGGACGATCACGCCGCCCTCAACCCCAATGTGAAAACGAAAGTGACCGGTTATGAAAATTAAGTGAGGTGTCGTGGACCTCTATTCTGCCACCCTATGCGCTGAAATAACTGAGGACGCGCGGGTGTCGTGGACCACTAATCTGCCGCCCTACACGCGTATTTAACTGAGGAGACGCGGGTGCTGATGGAGGTGTCTCTGACGCCGCCCTCTCTATTCTGTCGCCTATGTGCGAATATATCTGAGGACGCGGGTGGTGAGGGAGGTGTTGCGGACGCTGCCCTCTCTATACTGCTGCCCTAGACGGCTGCCTAGGTCGCCTCTATGGACGCGCCGGCCCTGCATCTCGGGGTAAGATGTGCCACTCAATGTTTTTTTTTCTTATTTTATTGTAGAAAAGTGACCAACTGCAGAAAAAATATTTTGAATATTAGTGTTTGGAAAATTAGTCTATTGTTTATTTGTGTTTGTGTCTTTATTATTAGAAATATTTGCCTTATTATTATTAGAAATTCAAATATTTTCATGCAATATGTTCGGAATCGGGCGAGGCAGTGGCGCGGTAGGTAGTGCTGTCGCCTCACAGCAAGAAGGTCGCTGGGTCGTAGGTTCGATCATCGGCTCAGCTGGCGTTTCTGTGTGGAGTTTGCATGTTCTCCCTGCCTTCGCGTGGGTTTCCTCCGGGTGCTCCGGTTTCCCTCACAGTCCAAAGACATGCAGTACAGGTGAATTGGGTAGGCTAAATTGTCCGTAGTGGATGAGTGTGTGTGTGAATGTGTGTGTAAATGTTTCCCAGAGATGGGTTGTGGCTGCAAGGGCATCCGCTGCGTAAAAACTTGCAGGATAAGTTGGCTGTGGCGACCCCGGATTAATATAGGGACTAAGCCGACAAGAAAATGAATGAATGAATGTTCGGAATCACGTTGGCTTAGTGGTTAGCACTGCTGTCTCACAGCAAGAAAGTCACTGGTTTGAGTCCCGGCTGGGTCCCCTATAGCGCATGTGTTTGGACTGTGGGGGAAACCGGAGCACCCGGAGGAAACCCATACCAACATGGGGAGAAAATGCAAACTCCACACAGAAACACCAACTAACCCAGCCGAGACTCGAACCAGCGACCTTCTTGCTGTAAGGCGACAGTGCTAAAGTTGTGAGGAAAAAAAAAAATCTGAATTGCTATGTCATATCTTTGAAAGTGGCTTCAAAATATAAATTGCAGTTGCGAGATATTGTAATATACAAACGTAAAATGGTGAACGAATTTGGAAACCTACGAACTCACTATAGAACAAACTCGAACTCAAAAACTACATTACTTCCCTTAGAATTTAGAGAAGAAAGCCTTAATCAAAACAGTCTTCAATAGCAGTGTGTATACGTGGCTTTACAATGGACTTTGCCCATCGGCAGTAACATTTACCAGTCATCACAATCATCATTAAAACAATCATCGACTGTAATCAGAATCCTCCTCCTCCGCTTTTGAGTCAGCATCCTTGAGAGATCAGCGTTAGAAATGTTTTTCACTGTTCCTCCGGACATCCCAGCAGCTCCATCCGTACGGTGATCCGTCCATACCACGACCAGGGAAGAATCCGGACAAACCGGGCGTAAATCGGCGGATCGATCACGTTCTTTCTGTGCGTCTCGTTGTCAAAGTTTCCCTGGAAGATCTGCCGATGACAGAAGAAAACCTTAAGGTAACACTGCAGATTAAAGTACACATGAAATCAATTATTAACCGTATTGATTTAGTTAGCTTACAGTGCTAGTTGTGTGCTGAACAATTCATCTGCGCAGGTCATTAAGACAAAAATAATGGTTTGCTCTTATCATGTTTAATTGAAATCTGAAAATGCACTTGCTGTTTGTTTTCAGTTCAATGCTCAGATTAGGTCTGTCTGAGGTATTGGACGTGGTTAACATACTTCCCCACCTTTCTGAATGAAACGCCTACTTTACTACATCCAATCAGCTCGCAGTTAAAAAACGAGCCACGCCCACTGTTTTCTTAATATTCAGTTTCTCTAGTAGTAAATACAGTCGCAGCTTCTGGTTCATGTGGACTTTAAGTACCAGTTCTCACTATTAACTGGTGTTTTATGACATGACTACTATTAAGAGTTGATTAGTACTAATGAAGTACATAATCTGCAAGATCTTATGCTATATCTTTGACACTGGCATCAAAATATAAACTTGCGATTGCGAGATATGGTGATGTGCAAACTTAAATTGTCAGAATTGGAAACCTATGAACTCACTATTGTAAGAAATAAATGTTCAAAAAGTAAGGGCCCTATCGTACACCCGGTGCAATAAGGTGCAGGGCGTGTTTGGCACGATTTGTTGCTATTTTCAGACCAGCGCAACAGTAATTTTTATGTTTTTCGCCACGTTTAAATAGTAAATCCATTTGCACCACTTTGTGGACTCATGGGTGTGCTGGAGGTGTGCTAAGGTCCATTGTTGGTGCATTGCTATTTTGAGGAACTGAAATAGGCCGCGTCATTGACCAACTAAAAGCTCTCAAGTCCAGCAGAGCGCTTTAGTTATGCACCTATGCAGGTTCAAACGCTTACGCACTGCTGAATACCAAAGACTACACAATACGTATGACTTGTATCTTTTTGAATGAAAAAAGTGTAATGGTCAGTGTGGTGAATAAAGTTCGCATTCTAGTACAGGAGCTAATCATCGATCACTATATGGTCAATAAAGTCCGCCTTCTTGTACAGGAGCCAATCATCGATCACTATATGGTCAATAAAGTCCGCCTTCTTGTACAGGAGCCAATCATCGATCACTATATGGTCAATAAAGTCCGCCTTCTAGTACAGGAGCCAATCATCGATCACTATATGGTGAGTAAAGTTCGCCTTCTAGTACAGGAGCCAATCATCGATCACTATGTGGTCAATAAAGTCCGCCTTCTTGCACAGGAGCCAATCATTGATCACTATATGGTAAATAAAGTCCGCCTTCTTGCACAGGAGCCAATCATTGATCACTATATGGTCAATAAAGTTCGCCTTCTGGTATGGGAGCCAATCATCGATCACTATATGGTGAGTAAAGTCCGCCTTCTAGTACAGGAGCCAATCATCGATCACTATATGGTGAGTAAAGTTCGCCTTCTAGTACAGGAGCCAATCATCGATCACTATATGGTGAATAAAGTTCGCCTTCTAGTACAGGAGCCAATCATCGATCACTATATGGTGAGTAAAGTTCGCCTTCTAGTACAGGAGCCAATCATCGATCACTATATGGTGAATAAAGCCCACCTTCGAGTACAGGAGCCAATCATCGATTCCTATAGACTGACGATGCTCCGGGGAGGGGCTCGGACCAGACATGTGTTTCTGCAGATTTTGTGTGATTTAGAAATGAAACTAAAGACACAGTTGTTGTTTAATTGTATTGGTGATTATTAATATGAAATTCAATCGTAAGCTTGGCAAGCAGTTTTGAATTTGATGTTTTCCCCAATCAAACAGAATGCCCGAGCCTACTGCCCGAGAGGCAATTTAAAAGATGGCCACCGAGTGAAATGGCTTGGATGTAACTCAGTTTTCTGACCACACTTCATTATTACTGTTCATTTATTCCTTTGCAGGAGACTAGAACTGAATTTAGAAATAGTTTTAAAGGCAATTCTTTGCGCTTAACAAATGAAATTAAATATGTGGGCTAATGGATGTGTTCAGTGAAGTGAGTTTCCACCGTTTCCTCACTCCACCAAAGTAAAGAAGTAAAGAGTGAAAGTAAAGAGGCTGAATGGAGGAGACTCGTTCTTTATCCTCGTGCTGCAGATGCTCTGCTTAACTGTTTTCTCGCTAATTGAAGCGTTCAGTTTTTCCACTTATAAAGTCTGCCATGTAAATTGCAAATGCGCCATGGCACGACACAACTGACTCTTAAAGGGAATGTGAGATAAGACTCTGATTGGTTTAATGTAGGTTTTGCTCAAAACACACCCAGATCTCATAAAGAGAACAAGCACAGCCCTGTTAGACCATGCGCCGGGGCGCAAAGTGTATTTATCTGTCCTTAGAATAGCAAAAGTTGATTCAGACATGCTCTTAATGCTTTTGCAACATTCGTTTTAGACTTTGCACCTTGATCATTAAAATAGAGCTCAATGCTTTTTTATTACACTAATATGAAATTGTTCAGAGGTTAGATTAACAGAAAATATCAGCTTAGCTTATCTAAAGAAACCTCAGAGTTCCCCTCAGAGATTATTTCTCATAAGCTCTTGCTTCAGTTGTATCAGTTTGTTTGGCATCTCAACCGATTTGCATCCATTTTAACCGCTTCATCATCACATGTCCACTATGGGGTCTGTTCAATGCTTAATTCTGATTGGCGGATGAACACTCCATAATAATGTGCTGTTATTTTCAGGTAAACACATACCACTATTATTACCGTTTAATTATTTCACAGCTAGATGCTAATGGTCTAATCTGATTCAATGATCTATGCTAAGCTAAGCTAAACATGCTTCTGTCGGATCTGGTTATATTTCTGTTGAATGCTTGATTTTGATTGGCCGTTGACGGTTCGTTCTAACATGTGCTGTTATTGGTAGATAAACACACAGGTAAAGTAGTTCCGGCAGGTTTTGAGCGCACTCCAGCTCTACATCACTACGCTGAATGATTTGAATTATTTCTCAGCCACAACAATCAGAAATCACATCAAAACAAAACAGATAGCTTTGGAGGAGATGTGTAAGAAACGAGTGCTACACACGGGAGCAGTTTGAGGATAAAAACCCGACAAATGTCTCAAATACAACATTTAAACAGGGGCTGCATCTGAGGAGACCAGAAGATAAGCAGAATATTGCTCTCCAGGCCATGCATTGTTTTTTTTCTCATAGTTCAATGGCCCGTTGTAAATTATCCCTTATATACCGAATCAGTAGCACTGTCACGATTACCAGCAATTATTCACAATAACCATGGACTACAAATCCGCCATTTCTGGACTACATTCTCATACATGCACTCCGCTCACACTCACACATGCTTCCTCATCTAGACTGATTACACTTACACCACCTGAGGATTGTCAGAGACTGATTGCACACACTATTTAAGCAGCACACTCATTCACTCCCCTTGCTGAGTCTTGTTAACTGTATAGTAGCACTACAGCGCGTTTTCCTTGTCTTGTTTCTCCGTGTTTTGACCTCAGCCTTGTTTACCTTTTGTCTCCGTCTGCCGCCTGCCTTCTGACCTCTTGCCTGTTATTCAACTACGATTCTGGACTGTCTCCATATACCTGTTTGACCCTGTGTTGACCATCGCTTGCCTGACTTTGAACTAACCTGCATTTGGATCCAAACTTCTGTTGTTAGTGTCACTCCCTGTGATTACAAGCACGTTCTGATGTCATTCAGAAGTGCAGAATGATGTGGCGGTGAAGTAGGCCATATAAAGCAGGCGTTTGGCTTTCATACACCCTTTAACCTGCGCTCTTATTATAGCTCTCGCTCACAGATTAATCCTCTGAGAGAATCTATTCCAGCATCTCTTATCAGCGCTGTCAGAATACATCACCAGCCCTACACCACTACCAACCTCCAGTGACCTCACAATGTGTGTGTTTAGAGGACAAACTTTGTCTCTTTCTCTGTGTGAGTGTGCAGGAGTAGCTATACTTGAGGGCTCGCCACAGCAGAATGAAACGCCAACTTATTTAGCATATCGACTTCCATAGTAGAAACAAAAATACTATGGAGGCCGATTTATTTGTATTTTTTTCAAACATTATTCAGAATATCTTATAGCAGTGGTTCTCAAACTGTGGTACGTGTACCACTAGTGGTACGCAGTAGAGATCTGCGCAAGACTAAATTTTGAATCCCGCCCGCACCCGCCAGGTTTTAGCCTGCTAAGACTGCTCCTGCTTATATTAAGAATTTATTGTCCCGCTGCCCGACCCGCCGCGCCCGATCCCGCTAAAGAGCGGGGGAGAACAAAACTGAAAATCCCCCAGCTATACAGTCCAGACAGCCAAGCTGTTTGTATAAACACAGCACCAAGCACACACACACACAGACAAATCTCTCTCTCATACGCGCGCGCACTAACACACACACACACACAAGCACCAAGCAGACACACAGGCGTTTGCTGTTATATCAACTCAAAGGCTTGTAATACCATGTATCAAGTACCAATGTAATACCAAAAGGTTTTATAAAAAGGTATATAAATACTGTGTCGCGCCAGATTGATTCGGGCCGGAATCGGGCAGTGAGTCCACAAGCATCCAGAGTCCGGCAGCCGGAGCCGGGCTGAGTGGTAAGTCTCTGGCAGGCGAGAATCTAGCCGGAACTGGCCCGAGTGTATTTTGCTATCTGGGAAATCTCTCTCTCTCTCTCTCTCTCTCTCTCTCTCTCTCTCTCATTCGCATTGCTAGACAGCCCGCTCCCGTCCCAAATTAAACCCGTTACCGACCGCTCCCGCGATTTATTCGGAAATTTACAGCCTCTAAATTTCCCGGACGGCCGCGGGAATGCAGACCTCTAGTACGCAGGCTTCCTTCTACGCGGAGGAATCAATTATGTCATACATGTACGTACATGTTACATATATTTCAAAATTGATCAAAAACTATTTATATATTGTGGAAATATAAATTTATATCATCTAATTTCAAATGAACAATAATCTACGTATAACTAAAAAGTTTTATTCTCTGGTTTTTAATTATATCATTTCATTAACATTCCAGCTAGGAGGGACATTAACCTTTTGTCTTTCTGATTACAGGCTAAGCCAAAGTTATGCAAATTGTCAGTTTCGCAGCATGGTTGTGTCTATTGTTTTCTCTTTTTGATCAACTGGTCAGGCGGTTTCTGTCTCCAGAACATGATGAGATCAGGCCTGAAAAAGCAGTTTACCCTGCCGACCACAACTCTTAATTTGCATGCTTTGTTTAGCCATATCCCCTCCTCCTAAGAACACAATATAGACATGAAATCTTTGTCTTAAAACAGACTTGTGACAGACTTGTGAAAGAACTTGCAGACTGCGGACCTCTAGTAGGCTCTTGCAGACACATGGACATCTTAAAGACGCTGTATGACTGCAGATTAACCAACACGTCTCAATAAAGGAATTCTGCTTGTTTCGAGTCTCCTGGACTGGGTTCTCTCTTCTTTTCACTCATTTATTTTTTTTACAACAATATGAATATTATGACATATAGCGTATATTTCTAAGGTACAGGCAATATTTCCAGATTTTTAAGCAGTTTTATTTTTTTTTTACTTTTTAAGAACAGTAACCTACCATTTTAACCTTTAAAAGCACAATTTAATTTAAATGTTGACGTGTTTAGTTTGTTTATTTATTTATTTTTACATAGAAGCACAGTGCAGTGTTAATGTTCAGACTCTTTATAATATTTAAAGTGGCTGACAACAATAAATATTTTTAATAATAGGAATTAATCTGCCCCATTTTTGAACTGAGCAGAGCTGAAGCTGCTTTATTGGGACTACTTTGCTACTGTATTTCAATACTGCTCATTATTGTGGTACTTGGAGTGACAATTTTTTTCTGAGGTGGTACTTGATGAAAAAGGTTTGAGAACCACTGTCTTATAGTGTTTACAGAAGAAAGAAACTCAAAGGTACAAGTATCAGGTACAAGTGGAGGATTTTGGGTGAAATATCCCTTTAAAGTGAGCGATTTATTCTGTGCAAGTAAATCCGCTGTTTAAAAAAAACTGATTGTTTTGTTCATCTTTAATCAAAATCTGCTTATTGCACGCTGATTGGCTGAAATATGCTTAGCCACGCCCCTCCAACCATTATTTTGCTGCGAGTGAAAGATGGTAGGAGGAGCTCAAAAATAAAACCCTAAATCATTATTCTATTTCAATCATACTAAAATAAATGTCTTCTGCTTCACACAGAATTTTAAAGGGACCTATCATGTTGCCTTTTACAAGATGTAAAATAAGTCTATGATGTCTCTAGTGTGTGTGTGTGTGACATTTCACCACACTAATAATGTTTTCTCACTCTCTGAAACTGACCCTTTTGGGCGTTTTGTTCATAGTTGTGATGTTTTGGTGACTGTCTCTCGAGATTCAAATGAGATTGTGCTCTTTTCAGAAGAGGGCGGAGCTATGGATGCCTGTGCGTCAGGATAGTGGCAGATTCCAAAGCAAGACTAACATCCTATGCTAATAAGGGAGAGATGGTCACTAGTGGGCGGGGTTTTCCCCCTCTGATGACACGTATAAAGGGAGAATGTCAATCAAAGTGTCTCTGCAGACTGTTTTATCAAGTCTGATTATGAACAAATACAATTAATTGTTACCATTGTGTAACAGAGGCCAGCTAGTAGGCCATGGTCTTTAGTCTCCTTGGTAGAGCAACCGACTCCCATGCGGAAGGTTGCTGGTTTGATACCAGCTCAGAGCAGGTTGGGTGGCGTAGGACCGGTGGAGTTACAGTTAGAAGCTGATTATATTCACACAATGCTGACACACAACTGGGTTTAAACCCCTTGATTTTCACATAATAGGTGGCATTTAAGACCATAATGACTCGTGGAAAATGGGCATCCTTTAAGATAAAATTGTTTATTAAATATATTAGCGAAATAAGTGGCTGCTTAGGGCCCCGTGGCCACCAGGGGGCCCCCAAGAGTGCTTGAAATTATTGTGTGACTTTCGTTTTAGTTTGTTGAGTTGTGGGTTAGTGGTGGGACAAAATATATGGCCATTTATAGTGTTATTTTTGACTGCGATACATACTCGGGCGACAAGACATTTACCTAAATTTACAAAACATCTGATTTAATTATTGAATACACATTTATGGCATCTCCTTTGAATACTGAAATGCTCAGTAAGAGTCCTACCTTATCCTTGTGCTGTTTCTCATCCTGATAAATGATCCACTTCTCTCCATCGTTGCTGAACGCCAGTTTAAATGAACCCACAAACTGCACGTGTCCGAAATCTTTGGCTCCTTGTGTGATGATTCCTGTGACTTTAGTGGGAATCAGCAAATCTATCTGTAATGAGAGAGAGAGAGAGAGAAAGGGAAAAAGAGTTTGTGCGTTTTCTGAGGGAAACGAAACATGGTATCAGTAAAACCTTATTATTATTATTATAACTTTAAATGCTGGATTCCACATCACTGCATCATGTTGTCCCAACACAAATCTATTGAGTAAGCTAAATCATTTATTCATTTTTCTTTGGCTTAATTCCTTTATTCATCAGGCATCGCCACAGTGGAATGAACCGCCAACTTATCCAGCATAACTTTTACACAGCGGATGCCCTTCCAGCTGCAACCCAGTACTGGGAAACACTCAAACACACTCATTCACACACACTCCCACACAACGGGCAATTTATTTTACCCAATTCACCTATAACGCATGTGTTTGAACTGTGAGGGATACCAGAGCACAGGGAGAACATGCAAACTCCACACAGAAACGGCAACTGCCCCAGACGAGGCTTGAACCAGTGACCTTCTTGCTGTAAGCCCACAGTGCAAACCACTGAGCTACCATGCCGCCTATGTTTAAATTATTTAGCAGAAAATTGTATTTTGTCAGCAATACAGCTTTTATTAATATGTAGGAAGTTAAGTTTAGCATTGTAGGTCACACTTTACAATAAGTCTCATTAGTTAATGTTAATTAATGCATTTACTAAGATGAACAAACAATGAACAATACGTTTACTACTGTATTTGTTCATGTTAGTTAACGTTAGTTAATGAAAATACAGTTGTTCATTGTTAGTTCATGTTAACTCATGGTGCATTAACTAATGTTAACAAGCATGGACTTGGATGTTAATAATGCATTAGTAAATGTTCAATTATGATTAATAAATGCTGTACATGTGTTGTTCATGATTAGTTCATGTTAGTAAATGCATTAACTAATGAACCTTATTGTAAAGTGTTACCGTATTGTATTTGTATTTCTGTTGTTTTCTTTGTGAGTGTAGGTAGTTTTATTGTGGGTGTTTTTGTTTGTTCATGCGGTTCATGAAAGTGAAATTTATTTGTCAAGTGCATTATTTATGTTACGTCCTTGGCCTAGAGCAGAGTCGTAACAACAGAACAACCTGAATGTCAGTCAGTGGAGGAAACGATTTGGTAAATTGGAATTTCGGCAGTAATAACAGACAGTTAACTTCAGAATTATTCACACCCTGTTTATTTTTTCCCCCCAATTTCTGTTTAACGTAGAGCAGATTTCTTCAACACATTTCTAATCATAATAGTTTTAATAACTCATCTCTAATAACTGATTTATTTTATCTTTGCCGTGATGACAGTAAATAATATTTGACTAGATATTCTTCAAGACACTTCTATAGTTGACTATAACTAGGCAGGTTAGGGTAATTACGCAAGTTATTGTATAATGATGGTTTGTTCTGTAGACTATCATAAAAATATATATCTTAAAGAGGCTAATTAAAATGGTGTTTAAAAATTTTAAAAGCTGCTTTTATTCTAGCCGAAATAAAACAGATAAGACTTTCTCCAGAAGAAAAAATATTATCAGACATACTGTGAACATTTCCTTGCTCTGTTAAACATCATTTGGGAAATATTTAAAAAAGGGAAAAAAAAATCAAAGGGGGGCTAATAATTCTGCCATCAACTGTAAGTCAATGAGTAAAAGTCAATTTTTCCGGAGAGTAAAATTAGAAGCAGGGCATCAGACTCTGCTCATGTCTAAAAGTGTCAGTGTGGAAAGTAGGTTAAACCTCTGCAAAGCAACATCTGAAGGGAAAACTGCTGTTTTCAACCTGTACTCTGTCTTTTACTCTCTAAGACTGATCTGCTCTTGTTTTACTGAAACACACAGTCCTGATTAATCCACTTAGTTTTGACTGTAGAAACCACAGTGTACTCTACTACTCTACAAATTTACAAATAGGCGAATCTGCATAGTGCAGATTGTAAATATCACAGTCGATCTCAATGTGTTTATGTAGATGCATATGGATAACAGAAAAACATACTACTATTTATATTTAATTATGTATGCCTGTTTGTTTAAGCAGACTTAGTTAAATAGCTTTATCATTAGACCAATATAATATAATATAATATAATATAATATGATATAATATAATAGGTTATATTATATTATTCATTCATTCATTTTCTTTTCGGCTTAGTCCCTTCATTCATCAGGGCTCGCCACAGTGGAATGAATCGCCAACTTATCCAGCATATGTTTTATGCAGCGGGTGCCCTTCCAGCTGCAACCCATCACTGGGAAACACCCATACACACTCATTCACACACACACACTACAAACAACTTAGCTTAAAATATTCCCCTATAGCGCATGTGTTTGGACTTGTGTGGGAAACCCATGCCAACATGGGGAAAACATGCAAACTCCACACAGAAATGCCAACTGACCCAGCCAAGGCTTGAACCAGCAACCTTCTTGCTGTGAGGCGACAGTGCTAACCACTGCACCAATGTGCCACCTATATTATATTATGTTAATATATTCATTCATTCATTTTCTTTTCGGCTTAGTCCCTTTATTAATCTGGGGTGACCACAGAGGAATGAACCGCCTACTTATCCAGCTGCAATCTATCCCTGGGAAACATCCATACACACTCATTCAAACTCATACGATACGGACAATTTAGCCTCCCCAATTCCCCTATAGTGCATGTCTTTGGACTTCTTCCAGAGCAACCAGAGGAAACCCACGCGAACATAGGGAGAACATACAAACTCCACACAGAAACGCCAACTGACCCAGCCAAGGCTCGAACCAGCAACCTTCTTGCTATAAGGCGACAGCACTACCTACTGCGCCACCCATTATGTTAATGTCATATAATATCATTTTAAACTAATGAATAAAACAGGAGCAGATGGTGCTGGGTTGTTGTCACCCAATGTTGGGTTAGCCCATTAATATACTTTAATAACAGTTGGGTTTGTCCATATATTTTACCCAGCATTGGGTGACAACAACCCAGCATTTTTCACAATGTAAACAGTCAGCCCAATCTTTCATGATCATTCATTTATAAGTCAAATTAACAACGTTATCATTGTGATAAAAGGTGCCATATTATTTTAAAATAGATTTCTTGAGCATTACATCACTCTGAAAAAAAAACACTGTGTTGTTGTATCCCAACATTAGGCTAATATTGACAACATGCTAGTAAACCTGCCATTTCAATTTAATTGAATTTAAATCAACGTTGGGTTTTTCCACATTTGACCCAACCTTGCAGTGATGTCTGTTTAAACAGCCCATCAGAGGGCAAGCCATCTGCTCATTATCAATCAAAACACTATAAACCTTATTACATAAATGAATTAGGTTCACTGAAGCATGCGCATGAATAACACAAACTGCTAGTGAAAAAAGCTGACCTCCGGGTATGTGTCATTATGTATAATTCACACACTGACGACAACCATTGGTTCATCTGAATTAGAAATTAGAATATTACAGTAACTGACCCCAGCCTGACCCCTGTGTGAACATACAGGATTAAAGATGTTGGTTACAGTAACTGACCTCAAACTGACCTTAGTTTGACCTTATTCTGACCCGTGTATTAACATATACGATTAGAGGCGTCAATGTTACTGTAACTGACCTCCATCTGACCTCAGTCTGACCTAAGTCTGACTTATATATGAACATACAGGATTAGAGATGTGGTTGTTACCGTAACTGACCTCAGTCTGACCTTAGTCTGACTTATGTATGAACATACAGGATTAGAGATGTTGATGTTACAGTAACTGCCCTCAGTCTGACCCCTGTGTGAACTTGGAGGATTAGGAAATTAAGGATTTTATTGACGTATATTGAGTAAGGATGCATGTGTTGTTTACTCACAGGAAAAAAAAAAATACTATAGTCATTTATAGCAAATACTACTATTATTTTTTCACCCGTTGCCAGTGTTTTTATTTTTAACCAAGTAAAATATTTGAATTATTCTGTTGTGTTGATTTTATTATTGCTATGGCAACACAACAACTATAGTAATATAAACTCATTAAATTGGTTTTGGTAATTCTATAGTTGTTATGGTAACACAACATCTATAGTAATTTAAACAAATACATCTGTTGTGGTGATTCTATAGTTGCTATGGCAACACAACATCTATAGTAATACAAACTATTTAAATTTGTTGTGGGGATTCTATAGTTGCTATGGTAACACAACAACTATAGTAATATAAACAAATATATCTGTTGTGGTGATTCTATAGTTGCTATGGCAACACAACATTTATAGTAATATAAACAAATACATCTGTTGTGGTGATTCTATAGTTGCTATGGCAACACAACATCTATAGTAATATAAACAAAATGTATCTGTTGTGGTAACTATAGTTGCTAGGGTAACAACATCTATAGTAATATAAACAAATACATCTGTTGTGGTAATTCTATAGTTGCTATGGTAACACAACATCTATAGTAATATAAACAAACACATTTGTTTATGGTGATTATATAGTTGCTATGGCAACACAACATTTATAGTCATATAAACAAATACATCTGTTGGGGTGATTCAATAGTTGCTATGGTAGCACAACATCTATAGTAATATAAACAAATACATCTGTTGTGGTGAATCTATAGTTGCTATGGCAACACAACATTTATAGTCATATAAACAAATACATCTGTTGTGGTGAATCTATAGTTGCTATGGCAACACAACATTTATAGTAATATAAACAAATACATCTGTTGTGGTGATTCTATAGTTGCTATGGCAACACAACATTTATAGTAATATAAACAAAATGTATCTGTTGTGGTAACTCTATAGTTGCTAGGGTAACAACATCTATAGTAATATAAACAAATACATCTGTTCTGGTAATTCTATAGTTGCTATGGTAACACAACATCTATAGTAATATAAACACATACATCTGTTGTGGTGATTCTATAGTTGCTATAGTAACACAACAACTATAGTAATATAAACACATACATCTGTTGTTTCAGTTCTATAGCTGCTATGGTAACACAACATCTATAGTAAAATAAGCAAATACATCTGTTGTGGTAATTCTATAGTTGCTATGGTAACACAACAACTATAGTAGCAAACAAATTACATTTGTTGTGGTGATTCTATAGTTGCTACGGTAACACATCAACTATACTAATATAAACATATTAAATTTGTTTTGGTAATTATATAGTTGCTATGGTAACACAACAACTATAGTGATATTAACAATTAATCTGGTGTGATGATTCTATAGTTGCTATGGGAACAACAACTATAGTAATACAATAAAATATTTAGTTGCTACGGTAACACAATAACTATAGTAATATGAACAAATACATCTGTTGTGGTGATTCTATTTTCCATCATGCTGAAGCATTCATAAGTGTTGTAGATACTATAATATACAGTATTACTATAATGTGGTTCAGAAACACAATTGTAGTTATTATATTACTGTAGTGTTTATTCATGTGGCTGATTTTACACCAACACCGCATCAAACTTAAGCGAACAACCCCATTGTCTGAAATAATGATATAGCTGGTGGATGCTTAGACATTCTGAATTTACCTCAGAAAAGTGCTGTGGTTTTCTTTAAACAATATCAGCTGTTTGTCATTCCAGTTTGTGCAAACACAGGAGATTTTGCTCAAGCTCATGAATATTTAATGAGGCAGGCAGTGTTTGGTTTATGATTGGTTGTCTTGCCAAATGACTCAAAAAAATTCGAGTACCTTTGACACCGCAATTCCAGAGCAGGGCATTATGAGCCAGGATTAATAGTGTTATTAACTCATGAAACCTAGAACAATGCAAAATTTAGCACACCAAGAAAACCTTTATATTGTACTTGCTGATTGACTGAGGGAAACCTGATTAAATATCACATTTATATAACCATAGTTGCAACTATGCTGGATAAAAAATCCCTGCGTGGCGTGGGTTACTTCGCATGCTCCATGTTTTTTTAAATAACTGGAATTACAAATAATACAAAAAAAAAAGTGATGTTTCATGCAAATATTTAACTTTGTATAGTAAACACACAAACATTTGAAAAGTAGACTTAATTATTTGATGATAACTGAAGCTGAATGTAAGATTCAGGAGGGGGAGACAATCAAAAATAGGTCCAAGTGTCCTTAAATACACATACAAACACTTTATTTAAGGTATATCTTCATTTAAGTTTTGGTATTTAAAATGATTTGTGAAAAATTAAATAAAGATACACCTCGGAGATGCAAAACATATCTGCATTCCTACAGAATCACTCATAGATTATATATATATATATATACACACACAACAGTTTTGTCTGGTTCTCGAATCTGATTGGCTGATAGCCGTGATATATTTAAGTAATATCAGCACCCGTACAGCCTCTTTACCCTTTGTGTATCACTCCGCCCACATACAGCCAGCAGAAAGCAGACACTACAGATCTAAAGTTTAAAAGATGCTTGCTCAGCTGTTTACCTGTCAGCTTATGATTTGAATTCAATGCGGAAGAAAGTAGTTCACAATTATGCCGTCAAACTGTTGTATAAACGCAATATCACACGAGTAGCAGTGCGAAATGGCTGTATATCGGCACTGGTGGGGGCACTAAGGCACGCCCTCCCACAAGTGCCGATATACAGCCATATCGTACTGCTACTCGTGTGATATATATATATATATATATATATATATATATATATATATATATATATATATATATATATATATATACACATATATATATATATATATATATATATATATATATATATACATATATATATATATATATATATACATATATATATATATATATATATATATATATATACATATATATATATATATATATATATACATATATATATATATATATATATATATATACACATATATATATATATATATATATACACATATATATATATATATATATATATATATATATATATATATATATATACACATATATATATATATATATACACATATATATATATATATATATATATATATATATATATATATATATATATATATAGGTATGATGACATGATGTCTCAGTGGTTAACACGGCAAAAAGGTCCCTAGTTCAAGTCCCTGCTAGGCCAGTTGGCGTTTCTGTGTGGAGTTTGAATGTTCTCCCTGTGTTGGCGTGGGTTTTCTCCGGGTGCTCCGGTTTCCCCCACAGAAATTGTCCGTAGTGTATGTGTGTGTGTGTGTGTGTGTGTGTGTGTGTGTGTGTGTGTGAATGAGAGTATATGGGTGTTTGCCAGTAATGGGTTGCAGCTGGAAGGGCATCTACTGCGTAAAACAAACGCCAGAATAGTTGGCGGTTCATTCCCCTGTGGCAACCCCTGATAAATAAGAGACTAAGCGTACGGAAAATGAATGAATGAAGTTGTCCTCGAAAAACTTGCGTTGAATCAGCTCATTTTGATTGAGTCGTTTGAACAAGCAGCAAAAGTAAGAATTGTTTTGGAGTGAAGAGTCTCAGAGCCTCACCTGCAGCCACTGTGACTGGTCATTGTGCGCGGATGTCCATGCGTTCACCTTGCCCTGTTTGTCCAGTCTGGCTTTGGACGGGTCCCAGGAGAACATGTCCATGCTGAGGGTCTGAAACACACTGGACGAGCTGAGCTGATAGTCCTGGATGTGTCCCGTCTTCATCCCCATGGGCTCTGAACATCCTGGGGGGGGAAATAAAAAACCGTAAACCCTTTAGGTCACAAGTCATGCTATTTACTGGAATATTACCTGCCTATTATTAAGATATGAACTGTTTTTATTAGTTATAAGGTATGAATTATAACTGACTTATACCGTACTTACTGTTAATAAGCAGTGAGTGAGCAGATTATTTAGCTGAAATTCTTAGTTAATGGTATGTTAATCGCATGATTTGTGACTTAAAATTAAATATACCCAACAACCACACATTGTGTCATTATTTTGGTGGTCAAAAAAGCATCAATGTGTTGATGTGAAATAGACGTCATCAAGGTTTTGACATCAAATCCGTTTGCGTTTTTGACGTGTGTGTTTTGTAAAACATGGGTTGATTATTTCAGACCTGTGAGTTCACATCCCAGCAGCTCCATGCGCAGAGTACAGTGTTTCCGGCAGATTTGAGGGTAAACGCGGATATACTGCGCCTCGATTGGTGGACTGAAGGAGTTCACAGAGGGAGAGCTGTTGTCGGTGTTTCCGGTGAATATCTGCATAACAAAAACAGAACATTTTAGCAGCATTTTTTATTGTTTAAAATTGCTTAAATCAAATATTACATTTTTGAAAATGACCAATAAAATATGACCATTCACTGGAATACTGCACTCTGATTGGTCAGTAATTCGCAACTAAATATGTTTTCGCAACTATATATGTACCGTGATTAAAGGTGCAGTAGGCAATAATATCCAGCTGCAGGAAAAGAAGATACTTTGAAGAATGCTGGAAACCTGTAACCACTGACCTCCATAGTATTTGTTTTTTCTACAACAGAAGTAAATGGTTACAGGTTTCCAGCATTCTTCAAAGTATCTTCGTTTTTGTTCAAAAGAAAAGTGAAAGTCACAAAGGTTTATAAGCACTTTATAACCAGTCAAAACCCAAATACACAGTATATCTGAGAGTAATCTCCCTGTAAATGTGGATGAGAGGTATTTAATCAGTTAAATGTAAGATTAAGGAGGTTTTCTTCAAGTTTAAGCCAGTTTAGGGACACTTTACCTTAAAAATTATAATAGTTTCTGCTTCTGCTGAACACTAAAGAAGATACTTTGAAGAATGCTGCAAAACCTGTAACCATCGACTTCAATGGTATTTGTTGTTTCTGTGGAAGTAAATGGTTACAGGTTTCCAGCATTCTTCAAAGTATCTTCATTTTTTGTTCAACAGAAAAGCGAAAGTCACAAAGGTTTATAAGCACTTTATAACCAGTCAAAACCCAAATACACAGTACATTATATCTGAGGGTAATCTCCCTGTACATGTGGATGAAAGTTTTAAATGTAGGTTTAACTGTTTAATAAAGTTTAAGCCAGTTAAAGGGACACTTCACCGCCAAAAAAAATATGATAGTTTCTTTATTCTGCTGAACACTCAAAAAGATATTTTGAAGAATGCTGGAAACCTGTAACCACTGACCTCCATAGAAAATATTTTTTCTATTGTGGAAGTAAATGGTTACAGGTTTCCAGCATTCTTCAAAGTATCTTAATTTTTGTTCAACAGAAAAGTGAAAGTCACAAAGGTTTATAAGCACTTTATAACCAGTCAAAACCCAAATACACAGTATATCTGAGAGTAATCTCCCTGTAAATGTGGATGAAAGGTATTTAATCTGGTTAAATGTAAAATTAAGGATGTTTTCTTCAAGTTTAAGCCAGTTAAAGGGACACTACACCTCCATAATATATAATAGTTTCTTTCTTCTGCTGAACACTAAAGAAGATACTTTAAACAAAGCTGGAAACCTGTAACCATCGACTCTTATAGTATTTGTTTTTCTACCATGGAATTCAATGGTTACAGGTTTTCAGTATTCTTCAAAGTATATCTTCATTTTAGTTTAAAAAAAAGTGAAAGTCATAAAGGTTTATAAGCACTTAATAACCAGTCAAAACTCAAATATACTGCACATCAAATCTGAGGATAATCTCCCTGTACATGTGGAGGAAAGTTTTAAATGTAGGTTTAACTGTTTAATAAAGTTTAAGCCAGTTAAAGGGACACTTCACCACCAAAAAAATATGATAGTTTCTTTATTCTGCTGAACACCAAAGAAGATATTTTGAAGAATGCTGGAAACCTGTAACCACTAACCTCCATAGTAATTGTTTTTTCTATTATGGAAGTAAATGGTTACAGGTTTCCAGCATTCTTCAAAGTATCTTCGTTTTTGTTCAACAGAAAAGTGAAAGTCACAAAGGTTTATAAGCACTTTATAACCAGTCAAAACCCAAATACACAGTATATCTGAGAGTAATCTCCTTGTACAGGTGGATGAAAGGTATTTAATCTGGTTAAATGTAAGATTAAGGATGTTTTCTTCAAGTTTAAGCCAGTTAAAGGGACACTACACCTCCATAATATATAATAGTTTCTTTCTTCTGCTGAACAAAGAAGATACTTTAAACAAAGCTGGAAACCTGTAACCATCGACTCTTATAGTATTTGTTTTTCTACCATGGAATTTAATGGTTACAGGTTTTCAGTATTCTTCAAAGTATATCTTCATTTTAGTTTAAAAAAAAGTGAAAGTCATAAAGGTTTATAAGCACTTAATAACCAGTCAAAACTCAAATATACTGCACATCAAATCTGAGGATAATCTCCCTGTACATGTGGAGGAAAGTTTTAAATGTAGGTTTAACTGTTTAATAAAGTTTAAGCCAGTTAAAGTAGACACTTCACCTCCACAAAAATATGATTGTTTCTTTCTTCTGCTGAACACCAAAGAAGATATTTTGAAGAATGCTGGAAACCTGTAACCACTGACCTCCATAGTAAATATTTTTTTCTATTAAGGAAGGAAATGGTTACAGGTTTCCAGCATTCTTCTAAGTATTTTCATTTTTGTTCAACAAAAAAGTGAAAGTCACAAAGGTTTATAAGCACTTTATAACCAGTCAAAACCCAAATATACAGTATATCTGAGAGTAATCTCCCTGTAAATGTGGATGAGAGGTATTTAATCAGTTAAATGTAAGATTAAGGAGGTTTTCTTCCAGTTTAAGCCAGTTAAAGGGACACTACACCTCCATAATATATAATAGTTTCTTTCTTCTGCTGAACACCAAAGAAGATATTTTGAAGAATGCTGGAAACCTGTAACCACTGACCTCCATAGTAATTGTTTTTTTCTATTATGGAAGTAAATGGTTACAGGTTTCCAGCATTCTTCAAAGTATCTTCATTTTTGTTCGACAAAAAAGTGAAAGTCACAAAGGTTTATAAGCACTTTATAACCAGTCAAAACCCAAATACACAGTGTATCTGAGAGTAATCTCCTTGTACAGGTGGATGAGAGGTATTTAATCTGGTTAAATGTAAGATTAAGGATGTTTTCTTCCAGTTTAAGCCAGTTTAGGGACACTTTACCTCAGAAAATATAATAGTTTCTTCTGCTGAACACTAAAGAAGATACTTTGAATAAAGCTGGAAACCTGTAACCATCGACTTCCATAGTATTTGTTTTTTTCAGGGGAAATTTTGGGTGTATACTTTAAGCAGATGGTTTCTTAATTTAAAGATCCCCCCACCCCCCTCCTCATCTGATCTGGAAGCAGTGGTTGTCTCACCATGTCCTCATCCGTGCCCTTGACTTTAAATAAGCTCCAGGCCTTCCCGTCCTCACTGTACGCCACTTTAAATGACTTCACATATTCGGGGCTCCCGATCCGCTTGGCACCCTGTGTGATGAGTGCGGTGACCCTCATCCTGCGCAGCAGATTAATCTGAGACATAAAAAAAATAATAAATAGATGAACAAGCGATGCAGCTCATCCCTATCAGAAACTGCTGAGCTGGAATTGTATTGTCTTTGTAAATGTTGTTCTGACCCCAATGGCAGATTTTGTAATCATAAACTCATGTTGATATTTTTTTTTTGTGTGTCCAGAAATCAGCTCTTCGACATGCTTTTTTATGCTTAGCAGAAATCAAAAATGTGCATTGTGAAATCTGCTTTCCGATGCAAAACCAGCTCAGAGACTACACTTAGAGCATGTGAGGAGGACTAGGCGAACAGATAACACAGTTTTCCAGCACAAATTAGGGTCTTATTTAAAAGCATACCGGTATCAAAGCCGTCTTTAATCTGGAGAACACAAAAATAAAGTCAGATGCATGCAGGACACCCAGCCAGAGCCGCTGGTTTAGTGTGTGGTGACCACTTAAATCATTACAGCCCCGCTGAATCTCGGTTGTTGTGCACCCACACTGTTCTTTCTGTCTGTTTCTTAATAAAATCTCATATAGAGCTGCTTTCAGAAGTCCCAAAGTCTCTAATGAAATCTGTCTCAGGACATAATCGTCATGCTGCAGGGTGGTTCTGCTTTTCCCTGAAAGCTGCGTCTGTGCTGACGGCTGGCACACGCATTAGGTTTGATAGCTGTGAGTTAATGTGCTTTTAATGTTCACGGTAAAAACATGTCAGTGATTTTAATGGCATCTGTTACTTGTTTAATGGTAAGGTTTCTCTGCTAGGGGGAAATGTTGTTTGATTTGAGCTTCAGTGGTTAGAACTGTCGTCTCACAACAAAAAGTTTGCTGGTTCGAGTCCCGACTGGGTCAGTTGGTGTTTCTGTGTGGAGTTTGCATGTTCTCTCCATGTTGGCGTGGGTTTTCTCCGGGTCCTCCGTTTTCCCGACAGTCCAAACACATGTGATATAGGGGAATTGGATGAACTGAATTGGCCATAGTTTATGAGTGAGTGTGTGAATGAGTGTGTATGAGTGTTGCCCACTGAGTTAAAATAGTTGGGTTAAAAATACCCGAACATATAACCCAACTATAGGTTATTATAGCACTTTCCCAACTATAGGTTATTATAGCAACTTCCTAACAATAGGTTATTTTAACCCAACTCAATGACTGTTGAAATTAAACTTTTTTACCCCAACTGGTTGAGTTATTAATAAATAACCCAATAAGGTTAAAAAATAACCCAACAAAGCACCAAATATTTTTAACTCAGCCATTGGGTTAAATTAAAAACTTAACGTTTTTTAGAGTGCAGTACTGGGCTCAGCTAGAAGGGCATAAAACGTATGCTGGAATAGTTGGCGGTTCATTCCGCTGTGGCTACCTCTGAAATACTCAGTTAAAATAGTTGGGTTACAAATACCCCAACATATAACCCAATTATAGGTTATTATAGCACCTTTGGGTTTATGCATTGGGTTATTTTGATTAAATATTTAGTTATTTTAGTTATTTTTTTCCATTCTTATATTGCTAATGCTATTATTACTAGTATCACTATTAATTTAATAACTATAGCTGTGTAAATAAATAACATGCAGTTTCAAAAATATTGAAAATTATTTATTTCCACTGCATTTTAAGTTCCAGACACAGCATTTTTATCCATTTAATGTAGATCAGCAACCTGCGAATCGCACATTTGTATCATTAATTATTAAGAGTGCTGGTGAAACGGATAGAAAAAACACGACACGGAGAGGTCAGGGCTCAACAACTGCCTGATGGCCCAGGGCTTATGTGCAGGACGCTCGGGCTAGTAGACAGGATTGTTAGTGTATTATGGTTGTGTAATAGTCATAGCTATGAAGAGAGAATTACGAGTAGGGTGGGATGTCAACCGGTTAATGTGTGTTTTATGTCAAATACGAAAGTGAAAGCATGCTGAAATATTAACGAGAGCTGTTTATTCCAACCCAAGCTCATTCTGGAAACGTAGCCCCGCGGACGTTTCTGGAGGCCGCGATTTACGTGGCCGGAGGTACGTAAGGCTGTGTTTAGTTTTTCGAGCGAACGCTGCGGGGCGGTGTGGCGCCGCTCCGCCCCTCCTCTTCGCGCTCGCCGGCCGCCGGCTCGCCTCCGAGTGGAGGGCTTTCCCGATGCAACCAGTTTGTCCGCTTAGCTCACAGCGTTGCGTCGGCGGAGCGGAGGCCCCGGAGGAGGAGGAGGAGCCGGCCGCGGGGACGACGACCGGGATCGAGTCCGGCGAACAGCAGTTCCGGAAATCAGGTAAGACGAAAAACGGAATCTGAAAAATAAGGGCGAGAACGCGGCAGGATCCGAAAACGCGGTCAAAATCGAAGACGAGGGCTTTTGCTTTTTTTTTTTTTTTCTTGACGGCTTTTGCGAACCGTCGCTCAGGTTTAGGGAAGGAGGAGGAGGTGGAAGAGGAGGGCGGCCGATTCGGCGGCTTTTTGCGCGAAAACGGCGCGGGCGCGAACGGCGCGCGCTCCCTAGAGGCGCCCGAGACGCGAAACAGTGCGCACAGTGGCCTCTCGCAGATCCACGAAAACAAAAAACGCTCGAATACGTACCTCCCGGGATGTATCTCGCGGTCCGCAGAAACGTCTGCGGGGCTACGTTTCTACAATGAGCCCGGGTTGGTTTATTCATAAAAATCGACAGAAATTACCATCTGATCATGTTACCATGTGACCAATTGTCAGTTACAGATAAGTTATGCTGAAGTTATGTTTGGCTTTTAACACATTATTTAAAATGTGGCCAAGAAACAATTATGAACTACTCTTTTTTTTGGTGGAGACAGTGAAAATTTTGGCAGGGCAAGTAAAAATCGGAACCACTGGCCCAATGAATTGGGCCAATTGAGCCAGTAGAAAAAATTCTTAGCATTGAACCCTGCTGGTAATTTGATAAACTTGAGCTTAAGCTTAAATAAAAGTTACAAAGCAAAAACAACATTACGTATGCATATTAATACAGCTCTTCTGTGTCAGTTAAGTCAGTTGACTGTGGAAATTTAAAATTTAAAATTATTGTTATTGTTATTAAATAAATAACCCAATAAAGGTTGAAAAATAACCCAACAAAGCACCAAATATTTAACCCAACTGGTTGAGTTATTAATAAATAACCCAAAAAAGATTAAAAATCACCCAACAAAGCATCAAATATTTTGAACTCAGCCATTGGGTTAAATAAACAACTCAACTGCGCCACCTTGTCACCCCGTGTGTAATTTGTAACTGATTGTTTTGATTGCTTTAAAGAAGACTTTCGCAATGGGGAAAATAGATCCATGTTCTAAATCAATGGTTCTCAAAGTGGGGGTCGGGACCCCCCGAGGGGTCGCGGGACAATGAAGGGGGGGTCGCCTGGTGGTTTCCAAAAATCTATTTATTTTTATTAAGCCATAAGAATTACCATATTTTATCCATAACCTACTGAAGAGAAAAAATAGTTGTTTATACCATATATAGTTACTATAGTAGCTTATAGTTACTACTTCTATTGGATTGCAACCCCTGGGGTAATTACATTGTATTAAAGACCATTGTATTATAACCGCCTCAGAGGATATTGGGGGTCGCGAGTCACTGGCATTGTCATTTTGGGGGTCGCGGCCTGAAAAGTTTGGGGACCCCTGTTCTAAATAAGCACATTACCTGAATCCAAGGATATCGGTCCCCCTCGGCCGCGCTCCAGGCATTGACCAGGCCTTTCTTATTGAGTCTGGCGAAGTACGGGAACCATTTCTGCAGGCCGAACAGAGCTCGGTGTGTAGATGAAGCTGTAATCTGCTGGTTCGAGATGATTCCTCCTTCCATCCCTAAAGGCCCGGAACATTCTGCCAGAACACAGCAAGAAAGTGTAAGCAACCGTTGTATTCTTAATTCATTCAACAACTGAGGGTGCAGTGGGTAGGATTGAAAACACCTAGTGGTTGAACTTGGTATTGCAGTACAAATTCAAAATATTGGAGAAAGGGGTTTTTTCCACCCGGTCTCTCAGACTATGACACATAGGTTGTCGACACAAACAGGAGCAAGCATGCCTGAAGATTGAGCCTAACAGCTCATGTTAGCATTTGTAATATACAGCGTGGAAAATAAGTATCGAACACAACGTTTTTGTTTTTTTTCATCGGAATAATAATTCTAAAAGTGCTGTTAAAACCAGATTTTGCATTGCTCAGGTGTGAGTTCCTTACAGACTTCAATGGTTTGATGGTTCTGTGGGTCTCGTCTATCAAATCTAAGCCTTAATTTCTATTTTACTATTGGATTTTAGTCAGGTAAATCTACAGCTTGATTTTCTTTCTCTGAAAGCATCTGAGAGTCTCCTTGACTGTGTTTTGGATCATTGTCTTGCTGAAATGTCCACCCTGGTTTCATCTTCATCCTCCTACAGTGTAGATGTTGGACTGAAGCAGCTGATCTTCATTTACACTGAGGAAGGGCAGAGGCTTGCTGAAGAACTACTGAGAGATTTCAGCTGCTGTCTGGGCTTTCACTGCCGAACTACACCTCCCTTTCTTCATGTGTTCAATACTTTTTCATTTCATTATGCATAACTTCATTTGTAAACTAATCAGTTCTGTTTTCTTTGCATATATGTATTTCTTTTGTCAACATCCGGTGAAAATTTTAAGTCAACAGCACCTTTAGAAATATGTTTTCTTAGGAAAAACAGGGACGTGTTCAATACTTATTTTTGCCGCTTTATGTATAACTTGCTGATTAAAATGTGCATTTTTATAACTCTGAATCTGCATCTCATTTCGGAGGTTGCTTCTGTCCTCTTCAGTTGCTTCTGAAGTCAAATTTTGTCTGTGTCTGCGTATGTTGAGACAGTCTTGATGGCTGAAATGAAATATGCTATATTGCGTTCTACCAAGGCAATCTGGGGTGCTGAAATATAATTGGGTAAACTGGCAGTGGGCTGGTTATAGATGTCAAAACAGAAAATTAAGCATTGTTTTTGTTAACTTAGCATGATTCTTAAATATCTGCAAACATTGGATTGAGTTGGAATGAGCCCCCACATCCTCCGCTCGTTTCACACCTGCACTGTGGAGAGCATCCTGTCTGGCTGTATCACCACCTGGTATGGAAACAGCACCAGCAGCAATCGCAAAGGCCTGCATAGGATTGTGCGAACTGCTGGACCCATGGTAGGAGATGGGCTACCCTCCCTTAACTAAATAAAATAGTGAAGCCTTTAAATGTCACTTTAAGCTGAATAGTATCTTGAAGAATATCTAGTCAAATATTATGTGCTGTCATCATGGGAAGAAGAAAAAAAAAATCAATAATTTAGAGAAATTAGTTATTAAACTATCATTCGTTGTTTTTTTTTTTTAACAAATATGTTCTCTCCATTTAAACTGCACTTGAAAAGCCTACAAAATTCACAGCAGCGTAAATAATTATCAAATTAAGAGAAGCATCCTCAATAAGGAGATATCAAGCAAAGCAAAAGATTTACCACAAACACAGTGTTCTTGTGTCTCGAGCGATAATATAACAACACTGTCCTCGTTCCCTCTGTTTTCCACCACAGACTCCACATCTGAAATGCCTTCTTTCTTTAATCTGTCCTCGAAAACATCCGTCAGGTCTGACCTCCTGCACGCCTCGTCCTTGGCCTCATGGATAGACCCTGTGTCTTTGCTCTCACACACAGAAATGCTGTCTCTGCTCTCCAAACCCGTAATCTCACTAATATCTCCTGCAGAAACTTCTATAATCTCACTGATATCTCCTGCAGAAGCTCCTGTAATCTCATTATTATCTCCTGCAGAAGCTCCTGCCAGAGGAGAATCGAAGAGGAGTCGCAAACTGCTCAGGCTTTCCCTCAGAGAGCTGCGTTTGGACAGCATGATGCATGAAAAGCCAGGCTGAACATCAGTGTATAACTCTATATACACTCCTCGGAGAGCCGCGTAAGTTAGAGTGCATGACAGTAATCTGCAGATAATTCACTTGCGCATTCATAGATGTGTTTGGCCACACCTGACACCTCAGAAGACATCAGCAAATAACACACACTTATGTAAGTGTCGGTGTGAGTTAGGAGTGCTGTTGGGTGTAATCAGTTACTAGTAGTACATTAGTAGGCCCAGACAGAATCTCTAGATTCATTCATTCATTATCATTCGGCTTAGCCCCTTGTATTTCGGGGGTCGCCACAGCGGAATGAACCGCCAACTATTCCAGCATATGATTAACACAGCGGACGCCTTTCCAGCTGCAACCCAGTATTGGGAAACACCCACACACAATCCAAAACTATGGCCAATTTGGCTTATCCAGTTCCCCTATAGCGCATGTGTTTGGACTCACCCAGAGGAAACTCACGCCAACATGGGGAGAACATGCAAGCTGCCCACAAAAATGTCAACTGATCCAGCCTGGACTCGAACCAAGTGATCTTCTTGCTGTGAGGCCAAAGTGCTAACCACTGAGACACCGTGTCAAACAGATCACAGTATTTTTATGCTTTAGAAGAGTCAAAAACGTACATACAGCACCTTCTAGCTCAGTTGCTGTAGATCGGTATAAACTCTTCTGTCTGAATTGATGAAGCTGACAGATCTGCACAGTCGATGTCATATTGGCCTCATTCACTCAGTTTCTCCTATGAAGGGCTGTGAAAGGCAGATGGCTCTCTCCTCCAGCTCACACACACTTTTGCTCCTCCAGAGATGCAGTGGTTAATGTGATGGTGAATATTTAAAGAGCAGGCCATATAGGTTTTCAGAAACATATCTTATTTGTAGTTCACCTTATGACAGTATACCATACGATACGATACCATATTATATGATACCATGCATTACCATACGATACATAATACGATACCATACCATATAAAACTATACCATACGCCACTATACCATATGATACTATACCATACGATACGATACCATATTATATGATACCATGCATTACCATACGATACATAATACGATACCATACCATATAAAACTATACCATACGCCACTATACCATATGATACTATACCATATGATACGATACCACATGATACAATACAATACCATACTATACCATATGATACTTTACCATACGATGCCATACCATATGATACCATGCAATACCATGATACATGACACAATACCATACAATACGCTACTATACCAAACAATACTGTGCCATACAATGCTGTACCATACGATACTACACCATACAATACTATACCATATGATACAATACTATACGATACATGATACAATACAAAACAAAATGATACCATACCATATACTATACCATACAAAACCATACCATACAATATGATACATACAATACTTTACCATACAATGCTGAAGCATATGATACTACACCATACTATACCATATGATACGATACTATACGAAAAAATACAAGGCATGTGCCGGTATCACATTTTCATGCTGCGATTAATTGATTGAGCTTTTATCACGGTATAGGTATTATCACGGTATTTTAATTTTACAAGAGAAACAGGTAAAAAAAACATGTTACCAAAAAAAACTTCAGTTTCGTCAACTTAGTATCTTTATTAACTTTTTAATTAACTAAAAGTACTTCAAACATTTAAATACAAATAAATATAAATAAAATATTGAGTGCGGTGGCAGCGGCGGCTCGCACTGCGTGCATACAGTGCTTCTACATGTGGGGATTGTTTACATCAGGGTGCGCATCAGTTCTGCGCAGCATATACGCAGTGTTTCTTCAAGCGGTTGATGGAAAATAAGCTGAAGGGGGATAAATTGTCGGCAGCGTTCCTCCTTCCGCCATGCTTCTTCTTCGTGTGAGGATTAGAGTGCGGTGGCAGCGGCGGCGCGCACTGCGTCCACACAGTGCTTCTACATGTGGGCATTGTTTACATCAGAGTGCGCATCAATTCTGCGCAGCATATACGCAGTGTTTCTTCAAGCAGTTGATGGAAAATAAGCTAATGCGCGTTCTAAAAATATAAATTCGGATCTATTATTTTTCACGGCATTTTGAAGTGCCCGTGATAACAATATCGTGCATATTCATTACCGTGATTTATCGCATTACTGAAAACCGGCACAAGCCTATAAAATACCATACGATACCATATAATACTATACCATATGATGCTATACAATATGATACCATGTAATACCATACATGATACAATACCATACAATACATGATACCATACCATACCAAATGCTACTATACCAAACAATACTGTGCCATACAATGCTGTACCATACGAAACTACATCACACAATACTATACCATTTGATGCAAAACTATATGATACATGATACAATGCAATACCAAACGATACCATACCATATGCTACTATACCATACAAAACTATACCATACAACATGATACATACAATACTATACCATACAATGCTAAAGCATACGATACTACACCGTACTACCATATGATACGATGCTATACGATAAAATACCATACGATACCATACAATATGATACCATCTAATACCATACAATACATGATGCGATACCATACCATACACTACTATACCATACAATACTGCACCATACAATACTATGCCATATGATACGATACTATACGATACATGATACATTACAATACCATACCATAAGATACTATACCATATGATATGATATGATACATGAAATACTATACGATGTATCACACAAACTATACCATACGATACTTTACTGTACGACACAATACAGTACCATAAGATACCATACCATACAATACTATACCATATGATATGATACTAAACGATACATGAACAATACAATACCATACCATACAATACTATACAAAACTATACCATGTGATACGATACCATGCAATACCATATGATACATGATACAATACCATACAATACATGATACGATACCATGCCATACGCTACTATACCAAACAATACTGTGCCATACAATGCTGTTCCATACGATACTACACCATACAATACTATACGATACATGCATGATACGATAGAATACCAAAAGATACCATACCATATGCTACTATACAATACAAAACTATAACATACAATATGATACATACAATACTTTACCATACAATACTAAAGCATACGATACTACACCATACTACCATATGATACGATTCTATATGATAAAATACCGTAAAATACCATATGATATTATACCATATGATACCATACAATATGATACCGTGTAATACCATACGATACATGATACAATACCATACAATACATCATACGATACCATACACTACTATACCATACAATACTACACCATACAATACTATACCATATGATACGATACTATACGATACATGATACACAACAATACCATACCATAAGATAATATACCATATGATATGATACATAAAATACCATATGATGTATCTTATGATACTATACCAAACGATACTTTACCGTACGACACAATACAGAACCATACCATGCAATACCATACCATATGATATGATACTATACGATACTTGATACAATACAATACCATACAATACTATACTATACAATACTTTACCATAAGATGCTATACCAAGTGATACGATACCATAAGATACATGATACGATACCATACCATATTATACCATACCATACGATTTGATACCATGCAATACCAAACGATGCATGACACAATACGATACAATATAGTAAGATGTTTTATTTTTTATAAAATGAGGTGATGAAGTGGATTCTCACTTACTGTACTGACAGTTTTGTCCCATGTATTCTCCAGGACACAGACAGGTGTAGTTTGCTTGCAGGTCTGTGCAGCTTCCTCCATTTCTGCAGGGGTTTTTCTCACATTCGTTTACATCTGAAAAGCAGACATTAAATTAGACCTGAAAAACAATTTGATATGCAACAGTGATGAAAAAATAAAATGTAATAAACCTGAATTCTTAGTTTCTATCTCAACTCAATTTACTCATGCAAACTGTAAGATTAAATAATGAAAAAGCCTGTATTAACATGGCTATCATTTAAGAACAGCTTGCCTTGCCTAAATAATAGCCATGTAATGAAGGGTTTTCATTTTTCATCTTTTCAAGTGAATTATGATTTCATTGTTTTATTCTTGATGAATCTCTTATCCAAAGAGCACTGACACATTAACTACCCCTTTAGATTTTTTGTGTTTGATATTTGGATTTAAACTGTAAAATTGGTTTATTTATTTATTTAATCTATTTTACATCTTGATAAACTGATTTGGATTTGTGCTGTATGGAAAAAAAAAAAAAAAACATTTACCTTAATTCACTTATTGCACAATTTGTACCAGTTCTTATCAATTCAGCATATTGCAATACGGCTGCACATATTTTGTGAAGATTTTCCTGCACTAACTTCTCCCTGGTCTTTTTTAACAGTACGAGAGGAGCTCAAGAGACTCATTAAAGACTGCAAACGGAGGCGTCACTGGAGCAGAAACTGAGATCTGCAAGGTGAAGCGACGGCTCAGATGTGGCAGGTATCAGAGACAGAAGTTTATCACAGCAGAAAAGACCAAAACCAAACCTGCAGCTTAACCTGGGTCACAGGAGCACTGACAGTACAAAGTACACACACACCCATGTATAATATATATATTCGGTTAGGTTTTTGAATCTACCAGTAAAGTCGTTTTGGTAATTATACGGCAATTTACTAGTATTACTGTGTGAATGGGGCTATAGACCAGGTTTTCACACAGAAGTCATTTGTAAACTTCACAAACAATTACAAAGAATCCACTAAGTAATTTTGTGTCTAGCCATCATTTTCCCACACATAATAGTAGGAATCACATCACAGATTCAGTTTAGCACCTAAATCGAACTCTAGAGGCCTTGTTGTACATGTTTATTGCATTTTTTGTTAATATTTTTTGTACAATTTTTCTTTCCTTTTTTCTTTTTCTTTTTTTTAATCACTACAGAATTTCTTTTTTATTTATTTAAATGAAATAAAAAATAAGAAAATAAACTAAATAAAGGAATTACATTTAAATATGTGCATTCTTCAGGAAATTAAATGTTTATATATAATATTATATATTTTTTTCATATAATATTATATCTAAGATTATATAAAACAGGAGTCCAATTTAAACTCATCTAAAATCTGTTATGGTAACATATATAGTAATAGGTCCCTATAGTAATGATAAAGGTAAACTAATTCTACTTTTTTTTCTGCATTTATAAATGTACTGTAAATGCCCTCCTTTATAATATGCTAAACAAAACAGTTCATGCTGTTTTCATCTTGATGTGGTGATGAATATGCAGTGATATGTAAATGTGGGTCATATGGTAATGTACTCATTAGTTTTGCAGTGGAGATCATAAGGCACATGTATTCCAGCATTCAAGAGTAACTGATCAAAAGAAACAGCAAAGACATGTATAATGTTACAAATTATAATTAAAACACTCTATTAAGTTAACAAACGCATGCCTGTGATGTTGCCATGTCCACTTATAATCATATGTGGGCTTGTTCTTTAAGCTTTGGCTCATAAATCAATCAGAATCAGAATCAGTCTTATTGCCAAGTGCGCTTCACACACAAGGAACTTATTTTGGCTACAGAAACTTCCACTGTACACAAAGTGACAAGTGACAAACCAAAATAAATATGGGAAAAAAGATGATAAACATAAAACAGAGATGATTAGAGTTAGATATTAGATAGATCTATAGATCAGAAGCAGATATTTGTCCTATATTCTATAGATAGCATTAAGATTTTTCTCTCTTTATACACTGAAAAAAAAGAATCAAAGATTATTTACTTTTTTCAAGGGAAGTGGTTGTTAACAATTTATTTGGGCTGTATTTAAATAAATACGATACTATATGATACTATCCCATACAATATTACAAAATACCATACCATATGATACAATACTCTACTATAAATGATACAATACAATATACCATACAATACTATACCATATTATTCTATACCATACAATACCATACCACATGATACCATGCAATACAATACATAATACCATACCATACCATACAATACCATACACTGCTATACCATACAATACCATACCATACGATACTATACCATACAATACTGTTCCATATGATACATGATACATTAAAATACTATACGATACCATACCATATGCTACTTTACCATACGATACTGTACCATACCATACCATACTACACCATACAATACTATATCATATGATAAGATACATGATACAATACAATACCATACGATACCATACCATGTGCTACTATACCATACAACATTATACCATATGATATGATACATACAATGCTTTACCATACGATGCTACTCCATGCTATACCATATGGTCGGTACTATACGATACAATACCATACCATACAATACCATATCATACGATACTATACCATATGATACTATACCATACGATATCATACCATATGATACCATGCAATACCATACAATACATGATATCATACCGTACACTACTATACCATACGATACTATACCATACAATTTAATACATACAATACTGTGCCATACAATACTACACCATACAATACTACACCATACAATACTATACCATACAATACTATACCATATGCTACGATACTATACGATACATGATAAAATACCATAGCATAAGATACTGCACCATATGCTACTATACCATACGATACGATACCATATGATATGATACCATGCAATACCATATGACGTATGATACGATACTATACCATACAATACTTTACCGTATGATACTATATCATACTAGACCATACGATATTATTCCATATGATACGATATATAATACAATACAATACAATAAAAGAATCAAGGGTGTTAACAATTTATTTGGGTTGTATTTAAATAAATAAATGCATTTTAACACATATACATTTACAGAAGTTTTTCAGTGTAATGGAGTTGTTTTTGCCACCAAGATCTGGCAACAGGATATCAGCAAAATCAACGCACTCTTACTGCAATTCGTAACTTTTTGATTTAGTGGCTAATTCGTATGAATTCGTATGATCTAATTCATACAATTTAGTACGTTTTGCTCGTCACCCAATGTTGGTTGGGGTTAGGGGTGGACTTGGGTGCCAAGCCTCCTTTTTAAAATCGTACATTTTCGTATGACTGAACTCGTACAAATTTGTACGAATTAACAACTTAACTGACAAAACGTAAAATACTTACATTTCCTTGTAAGATCAGGCTGGCAAAATAAATTGCATTAAAATAAACCAGGACTATAATGAATGTACATCGAATTATATTAAACTATGAATGTTCCATCTATTTGGATGAAATACGTTTAACATAATTAAACTATTAACCTTTATGTGACTGATATTGATTCGTTAAACATAAAAGAAACAAATTAGAACTATATTCATGTAATAAAATCAATACATACAATGCGTTTTGTTTCTATTGTATGGAGTACGGATTAAATTTTGCCCCTGAATATTAAGTAAACCAATCTCATAGAATTATTGGATCTGGCTTTTTCTACGGCTAGATATATTTATACCATATTCGTATCTTTTAGCTGATAAAATCTAATACCATTTGATTTTAAGAAAGCTGACAACATTCATTCATTCATTCCTTTTTCTTTGGCTTAGTCCCTTATTTATCAGGAATCACCACAGCGGAATGAACCGCCAACTATTCCGTCATATGTTTTATACAGCGGATGCCCTTTCAGCCGCAATCTTGTATTGGGAAACACCCATACACACTCATTCACACATACTATGACCAATGTAGTTGTCTATTCCACTATAGGGCATGCGTTTGGATTATAGGGGAAACCGAAGCACCTGGAGGAAATCCACGCCAACACTGGGAGAACATGCAAACTCCCCACAGAAAACTGAGGCTCGAACCAGCGACCTTCTTGCTGTGAGGCCACAGTGCTAACCACTGAGCCACCAAAAAAAACTGACAAAACGGAAACACAATCAAAAGGTTGCAAGCACTTAATGTAATAAATAAGGATAGTGTCTCTCAAAAGAAAGAGTCGACTCTGAATCACTTTAATTAAGTTGTTTTACATTCGATTCTTTTTGCCTGCTACTGATCTACATAAACATGATCAAAGTAACAAATTTGCATAATCTCCGCCCACCCACAACACAAAAATATTCTGAAAAGGGCTTTTCTGATACAGAAAGACCAATCAAAACAGACTTGACCTAGAGCTGACCAATCAGAGCAGAGTTGGCTTAGGAAGGGGGAGGGGCTTACAGACCTTAAGCCCTGCATTGATTCAAATGAAATGTTGAATCATATTTTCTGAGCTTAGATGCATTTAAACCTTTTATAAGAGACTCCAGCACAGTCTTATACGACACTTTAAGATACTAAATGACATCCTCTTTAAGAAGTAAATAGAATACAAGGATTTTCTGAAAGTAAAGTGCAAAAATACTCCAGAACTTAAAGATGTGCCTGAACACAGAGCGTTGTTTTCCCAGTGTTTTCCATAGGGAAACAGCGTTGTCAGATGTGATTGGTCCTGATGGCTGCGATTCCTGAAGTCCAGCCAGCGGAGCAAGTAAATTGGTGTGCGGATCAGAGGGGGTTTGTTGATCTGTCACGCTGGATTTGTGCTACTGTACGCTTCTGACCTAATAAACCCACCGCTCCTGATCTGAGGAAACATTTCTGTGTCATCCTTCAACACATGCTGGATTCCCGAATACTCCAACCATTCCAACTGAACCAGTCAGGACTCGAACCAGCGACCTTCTTACTGTGAGGCCACAGTGCTAACATTGAGCCACCATGATATATACTGTACATATATATGTATATATATTCTTTTGCAGCAGATGTAAGTTCTGTGTGTCCTGACAGTGAAAACAGGTCGGATGTCATTAAATCAGAGACACCTCTGTGTTTTCTGCTGGTCACACTCCGCTAAACATCCAGCAGGAGCTCAATATGATGTTCAGTCCAATTACTGACAACACCTGAGCAGGTCACGGTGACCGGGATAATAATGAGACGCAGTGTGTGTGCGTGTGTGTGTGTGTGTGTGTGTGTGTTCTGCAGAAACAGCTGTCTGGGTCTCAGTGTTCAGTTCCTCAGCTCTTCTTTCCCTCTGACATTAATTATAGACTGAAGTCAACTGAGGAGCGTTGCTGATGAAGGTCAGCGGTGTGTGTATGTGGGGGGGTTAAGTGTATGTCTATGTGTGCGATGTATTTGTGGTGTGTGCGTGTGTGTGCGTGTGTGTGTGTGTGTGTGTGTGGTTTCTGTGTGTGTATGTGTGTAATGCATTTGTAATGTCATTAGAAAAAAAATTCAAAATCTAAACGATTCAAAATGAAAATGATTCAAAAATAAAACGATTCAAAATGCAAATGATTCAAAATTAAAATGATTCAAAATTAAAATGATTCAAAAATAAAACGATTCAAAATGAAAATGATTCAAAATGAAGATGATTCAAAAATAAAATGTTTCAAAATGAAAATGATTCAAAATTAAAATGATTCAAAAATAAAATGTTTCAAAATGAAAATGATACAAAATTAAAATGATTCAAAAATAAAACGATTCAAAATGAAAATGATTCAAAATAAAGATGATTCAAAAGTAAAATGTTTTAAAATGAAAATGATTCAAAATGAAAATGTTTTAAAAATAAAACGATTCAAAATGAAAATGTTTCAAAATGAAAATGATTTAAAAATAAAACGATTCAAAATAAAAATGATTCAAAACTAAAATGATTCAAAAATAAAATGATTCAAAATTAAGATGATTCAAAAATAAAATTATTCAAAATAAAAATTATTCAAAATGAAGATGATTCAAAAATAAAATTATTCAAAATAAAAATTATTCAAAATGAAGATGATTCAAAAATAAAATTATTCAAAATAAAAATTATTCAAAATGAAGATGATTCAAAAATAAAATGTTTTTAAATGAAAATGATTCTAAAATAAAATGATTTAAAATGAAAATGATTCAAAATGAAAATGATTAAAAAAATAAAACGATTCAAAATGAAAATTATTCAATTTTTAAACTATTCAAAATTAAAATGATTCTGTAATCCAGAGCGTGTGACGCAATGATTCTTTAATGTTGTGTGTAATCCCAGCATAAGAGTATGCTGCATATCATATCATATTATGAGGTTTCTGATTTACACTCTAAAATTGTGCGTAAAAATGTGTGTAAAAAGGTTTCTTACTGTGTTGGCAGTGAACCCCGTTGAATCCAGCCGGACACCTGCACAAATATCCCAGTAAAGCGTCTCCGCGGTCGGTCTGATTAAGTTCACACAGGCCTCCATTGTGACACGGGTTTGGCCGGCAGGGCCCTGAAGCACAAAAAGATCTCAGATCCACAAATCTCATTCCCAGAGTTCACTGCAGGCTGATTGCTGGATCCCTCATTAATATTTTAATATGAGCATCAAACTAAATACTGAATCAGCTGTAAGAGCATGAGCCATCTGCTTAATATGCAAAAAAGACTGTAGAATAATGCTCCATTATTTAACGTGTTAATAGAGTATGAATAATGTTGTAAAGCATTTATTAATCATGGTGCAACATTAACCATTGATGCATTCAAATCCAAAGATGTGCTACAGTTGTTGACATTAGTTAATCCACCACGAGTTATGAACTAATGTTATTTAACTTAAAGTACATTAACAAAGATGAATGAATATGGTAAGAAATCTATTACTAATTGTTTTTTCGTGTTCGTAAATAGTAAAGTTAAAAATTCAAACAATTAAAAATTTAATTATTAAAAAAATCAAATCACTCAAAATTCAAATGAATCAATTCGTAAACAAATCACAATTCAAATCATAAACTATTCAAATTTCAAATGTTTTAAAATAAAAAAAAATCTAATGATTCAAATAGGGGCAACGGAGTGGCGCAGTAGGTAGGGCAGTTGCCTCACAGCAAGAAGGTCGCTGGTTCGAGCCTCGGCTGGGTCAGTTGGCATTTCTGTGTGGAGTTTGCATGTTCTCCCTGTGTTCGCATAGGTTTCCTCCGGGTGCTCCAGTTTCCCCCACAGTCCAAACACATGTGGTACAGGTGAATTGGGCAGGCTAAAATGTCCATAGTGAATGAGTGTGTATGGGTGTTTCCCAGAGATGGGTTGCAGCTGGACGGGCATCCGCTGCGTAAAGCATATGCTGGATAAGTTGGCGGTTCATTCCTCTGTGGCAATCCCTGATTTAAAAAGGGTCTAAGCCGAAAATAAAATGGATGAATGATTTAAAGAAATTAAAAATTAAAATGAATCGAAATTCAAACAATTAAAATGATACAAAATTCAAATTATTAAAAAATGTAATGATTAAAAATTCTAACAATTTAAATAATTAAAAAACAAATCATTCAAAATTCTATTGATTTAAAATTCAAATTAATCAATATGTAAACAAATCATAATTTTAAACGATTCAAAATTCAAATGTTTTAAAATTCATTTTTTTAAATCAAATGATTCAAAATTTAAATGAATCAAAATTCAAACAACTGACCATTAAAATGATTAAAAATACAAATGATTTAAAATTCAAATGAATCAATATGTAAACAAATCATAATTTAAACAGTTTGAAATTCAACTGTTTTAAAATTACATTTTTTTAATTCAAATGATTCAAAATGTAAACAAATCATATTTAAATTATTCAAAATTAAAACGTTTTAAAATTTAATTTATTACAAATTTAAATGATTTAAACAAATTAAAATTTTAATGATTAACAACTCTAAATATTAAAAATTCTAATAATTAAAAATTCAAACGATTCAAATAATTTAAAAACATAAAATTATTCAAAATTCAAATATTCAAAGTTAAAAAATCTTTTAAAAATTACATTTTTTTTTCAAATTCAAATGATTCCAATGATTCAAAATTCTTCTTTTTAGAAAATTAAATCATTCAAATAATAAAAAAATTAAATGATTCAAAAATCGAAAGATTCAAAATTCAAATTAGTCAAAATTCAAATTAATCAAAATGTAAACAAATAATTTAAACAGTTCAAAATTCAAATGTTTTAAAATTTAAATTTTTTAAAATTCAAATGATTTAAATGATTCAAAATTCAAAGGATTCAAAATTCAAATGATTTAAAATTCAAACGATTCAAATAATTTAAATATAATTGAATGATTTCTAATTCAAGTGTATTAAAATTAAATGTTAAAAAAATGATTCAAAGTACTGTATTTATATTTACAGCACCATTTATCTTGCTGTACATGTATTTACAGAATACTATATATATCTTTACTGTAAAACATACAGTCATTTTCACAATTCAACTTTAAAATACAGTAACATACCGCATGCTGTCCTACAGTAAAATAAAATTAAATACTGTGTAGTTCACAAACATTCTTAACAGTGATCAGTTTAATATGATAATAGAATGTCCTTAAGATTATAACATACTGATAAAATCATCTTCCAAAAAAAACAACACATTTTTATTTGACGAGACCTTTAAGACATTCCTAAATACTGCGTCTTGCATTTTTAGACAGAAAGACGCATTGTATGTGAATGAAGAGTGTGGAGACCTTTCTTTAAATGAGGGAAACCGACCATTAAAGGAGGCTTTAAATACACAAACTCACCAATTATAGATTGTTCTTTCCAGTCTGACGCTGCTGAGAGAGCAGAAAGTACAGGCGGTGTGAGATTATGACATCTTCACTCTATTAAAGATGAATACTGTAGAGCCTTCCTGTGTTTAACATACAGTTTATGGTGACAGTAAAAGGACGTTTCAATAAGTCTCTACATGAAACATCACTTATTAAATATATAATTATTATCATTAGGGCTCTTATAGCCTAATTAACTGAAATAGATTTTTGAATAAAATAAAAATATATGAAAAAAAATGTATAATAATAATTGATTAGAAAAACTTAGCCAATCCCCCCCCCCAAAAGTTTCATTTAACATAACATAACAAAACTTTTAGACTTCTCAGATTTACAATTGCTTAAAAAAGTAGCTTAAGAACTCACAGGACCCATTTTCATCCGCTGGTGTTGTGGGACAGTCAGCGCTGTTCTCACAGGGAACCGGTTCACATACTTCACCTACAAAAGAAATCAATATCAGTAATAGAAAAGCATTTATTAAACAATAAACCAGCATATTAAAGTATACTCTGCTGGATCATCTGCCTGGAGTGATGATGCTAAAACTCCAGCTTTAAAACCCTAGGAATAAATTACATTTTCAAATTCAAATAGAAACTGGTCATTTTAGATAGTACAAATATTTAAATGTTTTATTTTAATTTCTGTAAATGTTCATTAGGAAGTTTTTTTTTACTTAAGTTTTATGAATAAAATATATACATTTATAAATGATGTTTATTGTTTAATGTTGTGTATTACAAAGGTAATTAATTAAATTGTAATTGTAATTAAATACGGTAGTTTACTGTTATTTTGGAAATGTCTCAACTGTATTTTTAAATCACAGCTACCATGAATAAAATAATGTATTAACATTCATTCTGGTGGAAACCAGTGATTTTAAATAGTGAAAATGTTTCACAAATTGTACAGTTTTCGCAGTATTTGGAATCAAAGTAAATGCAGGCTTGGCGAATATTAGATACTTTTTAAATACAAGTTATATCTAAAGTTGAAATTATTCGCCCCCTTGTTTATTTTTTCCCCAATTTCTGTTTAACGGAGAGCAGATTTTTTCCAACACATTTATAATCATAATAGTTTTAATAACTCATCTCTAATAACTGATTAGTTTATCTTTGTCATGATGACAGTAAATAATATTTTACTAGATCTTCTTCAAGACACTTCTGTATAGCTTAAAGTGACATTTAAAGGCTTAATGAGGTTAGGCAGGTTAGGGTAATAGGCAAGTTATTGTATAATGATGGTTTGGTCTGTAGACTATCAAAAAAAAAAAAACAGCTTAAACAGGCTAATAATATTGACCATAAAATGGTGTTAAAAAAATAAAAAACTGCTTTTATTCTAGCCGAAATAAAACAAATAAGACTTTATCCAGAAGAAAAAATATTATCAGACATACTGTAAAAACTTCCTTGCTCTGTTAAACATCATTTCGGAAATATTAAAAAAAAGGAAAAAATGATTCAAAGGGTGGCTAATAATTATATATATTTAACAGTTCTGTCTGGTTGTCAAATCTGGTTGGCTGATAGCACTGCAATATTCTTTAATAACAGCCACTTCACTCTTGTGTATTACTCCGCCCATATAGAGTGACAGCAGATCAATAAATATTGCAGCTGTTGAACAACATTATGTACTTTTGAGGGTTTTTTTAGGCAAGAGTGTAGTTGTTTAGATTGAAGCTTTGCAGGTTTATTTTTAAGGATAGTGCCTATTTTAAATATTTATAATTTCGGATATTCAGCACGCCGTCTGCCATGCATCAGCCTGTCATACTGAGCAAAGACGGTTGATGTTCCACCACAAGAAGCCAACAGAGAACACGTAATGAGAGGATAAAAACAGCGTTTAGCTGAATAAATCATTATAAATCAGGTAAGTGATATTCTAAGTTGATCTCTCTCTTTTGTATGTTGTAGTGCTGTATTTATACTATAGTAATCTGGCGGTGTTTCCTTTGCTTTGGCATTTTCAGGGTTAATTATTGTGATTGCTACAGAGAAATACTGGGAAATCTCTGTAGACTGATGACATTTCATGCTGTTCAGGCTTATAATCTTAAAAGGTGAGCAAAAAAAAGTTTTGTCTTTACGTTAGACATTACGCTAGGGAATCATTCAAACACTAGCTCTAAAGTGATGTTCGTGAATTAGTAACAGCTACTGCTGTCCTGATGTCAGCTTGTAAATGTAAATGAATGGCGGAAGAAAGTAGTTCCTCGTAAAAGTATTTTTGAGACTCTCCGTGTTTGATTTTCTTTTTTATATACAACAATATTTATATTAAGTTTTACAGTTTTAAACACCATTTTAAGTACAATATTATTAGCCCGTTTAAGCTTTATATTTTTTTCGATAGACTACAGAACAAGCCATTGTTATACAATAACTTGCCTAATTACACAAACCTGCTTAGTTAACCTAATTAACCTAGTTAAGCCTTTAAAAGTTTACAGTATGATTAACAATTACCCAACCAAACACAAGATTTAGAACAGTACACATATATATATTTATTACCGGTCTAAATCTTGTGTTTGGTTGGGTAAACGTTAAAGAGTAAGTACGTCTTACTTTTAATACTTCAGTACATAAAAAGTTTGCGATGCTCTTCTCCGTCATGCTATTGTTTAGAGTTGAATTATTCATTATTATTGGATTATTGAGCTGCAGGAATCTGAAGTGTTTACACAGGTGTCCGTGTCAGAAAACAAAAGGCCAGCTCTTCAGAAGTGTGTAAGGTTAAGTGCGAAAGAAGATTACAGAACATATTTTGTGTTGAGAAAGAAACACGGTTGACAGGGCCGTCTCGTTTCACACCGATCAAACACAACCTGAGGGCGAAACTTACAGTGCATTACAGTAGCGCCAAACACACCACATTCTGCTTTCCAGAACAATGAAGTTCACACCGCCAGGATGCTTGTTGGTGCACTGGAAAAATGATTCATTGGGTTTGCAACATTTTTTAAGGTAATAATAATAATAATAATACGTTTTATTTAAAGGCGCCTTTCTAGCAACTCAAGGACACCGTGAAATCAACAAGAGCATTATAACAACAAGAGAAATAATAAAATATACACAACAATAGTGCAGATAAAATTAAATATTATAAACCACGTTAAATAAGCAGGTTTTAAGTCTTGATTTGAACAGTGTGAGGGAGTCAGTGTTTCTGATGGCAGGTGGTAATGAGTTCCAAAGCCGCGGAGCAGAGCGGCTAAATGCTCTGTTGCCCATAGTCGAAAGACGAGAAGAGGGAACAGACAAGTGGAGGGAGGAAGAAGATTGCAGGGTGCGAGAAGGAGCAGAAATGTAGATGAGGGCAGACAAATATGGAGGGGCGCAGGGCCGGAGTGGGACTCCTTTTCAGCCCTGGAGTTTCAAGCCTCAGACCGGCCCACCTCAGTTCACGACTGACTATATTAAAATAAGGTTATTTCCAATTCAGTTTCTAATGACACTATCACGTCTTTTTTTAAGAGAACAGCTGCTTTAGAACTTTAAATGTTCAACAACCCTAACAGTATTGTATGTCGTAACAATAAAAATGAAAAAAATTACATACACAGACAAGGATCAAACCCAGGTCGGCGGCGTCGTAATGTAACGTGCTAACCACTGGACCACAACAGTGGTTATATATAAAAGAGCAGAGCTGCGGTAAACTAATGAAGAAGAAGACTGTGGTCAAGTAAATAAATTAATTAATTTAAAAAGTGTGACTACTGAGAACAACAGATTCTGGAGCTAGGGACACCGGCCCTCGCGGCCAAAAAATGGACCGGCCCACCGGGAATTCTCCCGGTCCTCCCGATTAGCCTGGAGGGGCGAGATTTTGGATGGCTTTGAATGTTAACATAAAGATTTTAAAGTCAATTCGAAAATAAACAGGTAACCAATGAAGCTGCTGCAGGACAGGGGTGATGTGACCAGAAGAAGGAGTTCTGGTGATGATACGGGCAGCTGAGTTCTGGACCCACTGAAGCTTACGAAGAGTTTTGCAACCAAGGTAAGTGGTTGCAAACTATTTATATGAGCTGAATTTAACTAATGAAATGTATTCATGTTCAACTTAATTTGTTTGTTTAAATTCAGCCCATTTAAAGTGTTTGTAACTACTTACCTTAAAAAAAAAAAGAAAAAAGAAAAAGAAAAGAGAGACTCAAACCAGCGACCTTACTGTGAGGCCACAGTGTTAATCGCTGATTCACTGTGCCGCCCTGTCTGATTATCAATAACACACTAATAATCATTTCAATAAAGTATTCATGATAAAATAACAAAAAAATATTTATATAAAAGGAAATATTTCACCAAAACTCCATCACAACACTAACCCGATCATTGTGCTGGGTTGTCAAATCCCAATGTTGGGTCAAACATGAAAATAAAAAAACAGCTTTGCGTTAAAATTGTCAAATAAATTGAATTTACTAAAGTTTCTTTTTAAGCAGAATGTTTGTGGTTATCCATATTTGACCCAACTTTAGGTTAAAACAACCCAGCAGTTGTTAAAGCATTTTGTAAGCATGTGCATAACAATATTAATCATTTTAATAAAGTATTCGAAAATCCAATCAGTAGTATTTCACCAAAACTTCATTAAAACACTAACCCGGGTCTTGGGTTGTCAAAACTCAACATTGGGTCAAACATAATAAAAAAGAATTCATCATTTCAATAAAGTATTCATTATAAAATAGCTAAAAATATATATTTAATAAAGAAATGTACATCAAAACACCATCAAACTCTAAGCTACTGTAGGTCATTTCTGCACTAAAAATGGCAACATTGGGTTGGAAAGACCCAACGTTGGGTTAAATTTTTGAATTAAATTCAAATTACACTTTAAAGAAAAAAACACACAGCAGTTGCTTTATCTATATTGGACCCCACTTTGGGTTCAAGCAACCCAGTAATGGTTTTTACATTTCTGTAAGCATGTGCACTAACAATAATAATCATATCAACAAAGTATTCATGATAAAATAATTAAGAAATATTACACTAAAACTCCATCATAACACTAATTCAGATCATTTCTACACTAGAACAATGCTGGGTTGACAAAACCCAATGTTGGGTCAAACATGAAAAACCAAACATTGCATGGGTTACAAATTTTATTTAAATTATTATTATTATAATTATTATTTTATTTAAATTGCACATTTAGTAAGCGCAATGATTTGTTACTTAAAACAATAACTCGAATTTAAATGACACTTCTTAAACAACAAAAAACACACAACGCTTGTGTTTATCCATATTTGAACCAACTCTAGTAAAACAACCCAGCGATTGTTAGAGTGTATGTTTTTTACATTTAAGCACATGAACTGACAATAACCGTAATTTTAAAAATGCAATAAGAAATATTTATAACACCACATCTCCATCATCATAACACTAACCCAGGACATTTCTACAGTACACTACAAAATGCTGGGTTGTCAAATCTCAATGTTGGGTCAAACATGAAACAACAACAACAATAACGTTGTTAAAAAAAATCAAATACATTTAAATGACACTTTTTAAAAACACACAGATGCATTTATCAACATTTGACCCAACTTCAGGTTGAAACAACCCAGCAATTGTTAGAGTGTATGGTTTATATATTTTGTAAGCATGTACACTAATAATAATAATAACAATAATAATAATAATAATAATAATAATAATAATAATAATAATAATAATAATAATAATGAAATTCAATAAACTTTTAATGATAAAATAACTCAAAAAGTAATAAAGAAATAGTTCAGCAAAACTCCATCATGACACTAACCCAGGTCACTTCTACACTAAAATGCTGGGTTGTCAAAACTCAATGTTGGATTTTGAATTTAATTGAAATGTTTAACCAAACGTTGGATTTTTCCATTACACTTTTTATTAAACATCCATATTATCCAAACATCCTTCATCCATATTTGACCCAACTTTGGGTTAAAACAACCCAGCAATTGTTAGAGTGCATGGTTTCTATATAAGCTTGTGCACTAACAACAATAATCATTTCAATGAAGTATTCATAATTAAATAACAAAATAATAATAATAATAGTAATAATAATAATAATAATAATAATAATAATAATAATAATAATAAAGAAATTTACACCAAATCCATTATAACACTAACCCAGGTCATTTCCACACTACAAAAAAATGCTGGGTTGTCAAAACCCAATGTTGGGTCAAACATGAAAAAACCCAAACAATTTTTAATAAATTTAAATAACTCATTTTTAAACACACAACAGTTGCTTTATCCATATTTGACCCAACGTTTTGGTTTAAAATAACCCAGCAGTGGGTCCTGCATTTTTGTAAGCCTATGAACTAACAATAATAATCATTTCAAGAAAGTTTTCATGATAAACTAGCAAAAAATAAATTCAATACAGAAATATTACACCAAATCTCCATCATGACACTAACCCAGGTCATTTCACCCAAAATAAAAAATCCAGGGCTGTCAAAACTCAACAATGGGTTGAACTTGGAAAAACCCAACGTTTTGTTACACTGTAAAAAATTTCCAGGTTTTCACAACAAGTTACTGTAATTTTTCACAGTAAATTACATTAGTATCCCTTCACAGTATTTAACTGAAAAATTCACAGTAATATGTTGTATTCATAATTTTATTGTGAAATTACGGCAGGTAGCATGATTACAGCAAATTACTGTGAAAAGGGCTATATCTTTTGCACGTTAGTTATAGAAATTCAAACCTTTTTTAAACTCAACGTAGAAATTAATACAAATGAACTTTTAACAGATAATAACAGAATGTTATAGCCCCCAAAACGATTTGGTTACCAACATCTTTTTGATTGTACTGCACCTTTATTTAATTTTATACAGTTAACATAGAATAGGAAATAATATTTGATGAACATAACTGTGTGCTTAGCCAAAACATAATAAACTGGAATAAAAAGTAATTAATTAATGAAACCAAAGACTGTAAACAGCCAACAATTATTTCAATGTCAGGGTAAATGTCTGCTTTAGAAGGTTTCATGAGTATTGGGCACCTGTCATCGCCTGGAGGTCACTAATCTCAGAATTAAATATATATATATATAAATTATTATTTTTTTATCTATATAAATAAACCACAGATTAGAGTTTTAAACAACTACATTCTAGCATGAAAAACAGTTAAAACTTCATTTTCGGACGCATATAGAGCCATCGAAGACGGGGCAATTGTCCCAATGTCTAGCCTGAAGACAGGCGCCTCTCGGCGGATACATGAGTAAAGAGCGCCGTTACCGCCTGGAGGTCATAGATCTCCGCTACCGGCAAAACACACTTAAAATTACACACAATCTTTACTAACAGTCCACAGATTTGAGTTTTGAAGAACTACATTCTCGCATGAAAAAGTGTTAAAACTTTATTTCATTACATATTACAAGCAATATTTATAATATTATGTGCCTTCTCATCCACCATTACAGCTTGATGCAGCTTGGTGCGAAATGAATCCTGGGAGGAAAAAATAATAATTCTCAATACACTCCAAACGAACTTTATTCTTATTGTTAAAGTCAGAGATATGTAATATTTTGAATGGCTAAGAAAATAATTAACTTTATATTTCAATCAATATATTACTCTTGCACTGCTTCGGTTCAGGACTCGTGTGACATTGAATCAGATTCAGATATTTTATCAGACGTGTTCATGAGCTCGAAGTGATCAACAAGCAATTCGTGTACAAGCAGTACACGAACCAAGCAATATGATGAAATATTAATGAATTATATGTTTGCGTCTTACAATATTATACAAAACGGAATCGTTTTCAGGCGAATTCGACTCTTTACTGTTCACTTAAAGGAGCCGAATTCGACTCTTTACTGTTCACTTAAAGGAGCCGATTCATTGAACAGAACTGACTCGACTCGACCGCAAACAAGCGCCATCACCACAGACAACGCCGTCGTCTCTTCACCCAACGGATTCATCCTCGGTAAGTGTTAAAATATGACTTTTGTCCGTTAAATGATTGTTGTATGTGTATTTCTGTATAGTGTATGTCATTTAACAGGAATTTACCGAGTAACTTACTTTAGTTGTACTCGCACGGACAGGGTTTAAGCGCGCCTTTTTTTTAAAGCAAGAAATTAACGACGCCAGATGGTGATTGTAGTGTTTTCTGAGGTATTAGCATAACGTTAACGTTAGTTCCTGAAAAAAAGAAAGGGAATTTTCTTTAATTAACTTCTTGTTAACTGCATTTTCTGTTTCAGTACAAGACTGAAGTAAAGGTGAAATGACTATAACGTTAAGGTAAACTCTGACCTTCACTTAAGTTAACGTTACGGTTAGTGACCATCATGTATGTTAATTTTGTTCACTGTAACGTTAACGTTAAGTTAGTTAAATAAACTAAACTCATTATGAAACAAGTCTTAACTGTTTTATTAAATGAGGCTTATAATACAATTCAGTTGTATTCTTTTAAACTAACACTAACACAGTACATATTGTATATTTCTCACTGGTGTTAATGCAGTGCTAACATTTACTAATGAGAACTAATTGTATATTGTCACTAACTGTAGATTTTATTTTTTGGTGTTCAGGTGTACCTGATAATAGCTAAAGTGTTAGGTGAGTAAATTCTGAGCACACAAATATAACCTAAATTCATTATCACAATCTAAACCTATATATATATATATATATATATATATATATATATATATATATATATATATATATATATATATATATAGAGTGTGTGCGTGTGTTAGGTTGAGTCTTATTCTACTCTTATTATATTCAAATTTTTTTACAGCCACAGATGTTGAAACACTGATGCTACCAATCAACCCTCGCTTGATTATTAAAGGTAATGTTGATGCCTTCCTCATTTTTATTAAATTTTAAATGTCAGGTTTTTCACAGATTTGTTGTGAGCAGTTTCTTGTACACACTCTTTTTCTTCTTCCAGAAGTTCCACCACTACCTCCAGTAGTAGTAAATATTAGACAAAGATTTTTTTAAACTATAGTTTTTATTTTTATTAGCAATTTTACTGGGCATGTGTGTTTGTTTGCTTGGTTTTTAATAGGCAGAGCATGGAATGTCAACTTTGTTTCTACAAACAAATTTAATTATTCACAAACACCTCTAATTTAGTCCTTCTTTCCCCCTTTTAGTCTTATTCCTTGGAGGGTCGTGTGGTCATGGGACCTCACCTGGATTTCACAACTGACTTTGAATCTGGTCTGAAACTGAAGTATGCTGAAGTTGCCTTTTGCACTCTGGAATTTAAGGTAATGTCTACAATAAATATTGTAACTGAGGGCTTGTTTTGGCGGGGGGGGGGGGGGGGGGGGGGGGGGGGTTAAACAAGGAATGTATAGGAGCACAAGTCATGACTCCCCTTGTCCCCTTGTTATAAAGGGCCGTGTTGCAGACACAAATTGTTTGTCTGTGCTGGAGACCAGAGGGGAAGCTGTCTTTAAAAGGATGGGGCTCTTATACCATATGTGAAGTTACCTATTCAGGTGAGTGGATTACATACAAGTCATTGCAAATGCATAAATAGTGGGAAATTTTTACTGGGCAGCACAAATTAAGTGAAACTCAAAAAACGTTGAAAAATATTTGGAATATTTGCAAAAAACTTGATTGAAATGAATACAACACAAGTGCTGTATCACTTCAATCAAGTTTTTTTTTGCAAAATTTTCCTAATATTTAAATCATAAAAAATTAGCTTGATGCAAGAAACATCCTGCTAGTATTCAAGAGCAAGTGCTGTGATGCACGTGTTAACTTTGCAATAAGTGTGAACCCAGCATTAGATTATAGTCTGTAAACAGAAGATGTAAATCAAATCAACTGTTTTAAAATGCTCTGCCTAGGTCATTAAAACCACTATTTGTTGTTGGACTGTTCTTGATTGTGTGTTTGTGATGGAAATGCTTTTCAGATGTTTTTGTTTAAATGATTGCAGTTTGACTGAGCTACAGTATTGTCAGCATGTTCAAACTGAGCTAACAGTAATTTTGCTCTCTAGTGCAGCAGTAGTGTCCCAGTAGTGTTGTATGAAGCTAACTGTTTGTCTGCCCTTTTGCTTATAGGTGCTTTTTGGGCACCAGTTTGGAGATGGGAGACAGACGAAGTCAAAGAAGCAGAGAAGACACATCAACCAGCAAGTGTGTAAAATTATCAGGAAAATGATTGACCTTGAATAGACGACTGCCTAATTTAGCAAGAAGTTTTGTCTCTCTCTCTCATGTGTGTATATATATATATATATATAATGAGAGACAGAGAGAGCGCACTCTGAAGCACTGCTTTTTATATGTAAGCTACATATGATGTCAGATTTTTTTATGAATATGTTCTTATAGTATTTTTTGAGGCTTCACCTTCACCTTTTGAAAGTTTTCTGAAATGTTTACACAGATGTCATTAAGCTGTTAAATAAATCTGTAAAATGTATGTGTGTTTGTTTTTATTTTGATTTTAGAGTCTTCTCAGATCACCCAAAAATGAAGATTCTGTCGTCATTTACGCATCCTCAGGTTGTTTGGACACAAAGAGGATTATTTGATATTTTTATTCCTGTGTTTAACAAAAAAACATTTTTAACAGAGCTGGAACAACCTGAGGGTGAGTAAATCAAGATAGAATTTTCATTTTTGTGTGACCTAAAATTGCTTTGAAATTTTAAAGCACCAAACTGTTAAATTACAGTAATCCGGGATATAATTGTAACTTTACAGTTAAATCAGGTATTTAAACTGCAACCTACTGCTAAATCACAGTAATCGTTTTGCAAATTCACAGTAAAATATAGTTAATTCTACAAGATAATACTGTGAAATCACAGTAACAGACTTTATTATCTACTGTAAAGTTACAATATATGGTTGTAATTTCACAATAATTTAATGTGACAAAACCACAGTAAATTACTGTGAACTACCTCACAATAATTTACTGTGAATTTACATACAGTAATTTACTGTGAAAGTAATGCCTTTATTAGCCAGTAATTTACTGTGAATTTAAGGTCAAATTTTTTACAGTGTACTTAAAACAATAACTTGAATTTAAATGACAGTTCTTAAACAACAAAGAACACACAACGCTTGTGTTTATCCATATTTAAACCAACTCTTGTAAAACAACCCAGTGATTGTTAGAGTGTATGTTTTTACATTTAAGCACATGAACTGACAATAACCGTAATTTTAAAAATGCAATAAGAAATATTTATAACACCACATCTCCATCATAACACTAACCCAGGACATTTCTGCAGTACACTACAAAAAATGCTGGGTTGTCAAAACCCAATGTTGGGTCAAACATGAAACAACAACAACAACAACAATAACAACAACATTGTTAAAAAAAACATCTAATAAATTTAAATGACTTTAAAAACACAACAGATGCATTCATCAACATTTGACCCAACTTCAGGTTGAAACAACCCAGCAATTGTTAGAGTGTATGGTTTATATATTTTGTAAGCAAGAACACTAATAATAATAATAATAATAATAATAATAATAATGAAATTCAATAAACTTTTAATGATAAAATAACTCAAAAAGTAATAAAGAAATAGTTCAGCAAAACTCCATCATGACACTAACCCAGGTCACTTCTACACTAAAATGCTGGGTTGTCAAAACTCAATGTTGGATTTTGAATTTAATTGAAATGTTTAACCAAACGTTGGATTTTTCCATTACACTTTTTATTAAACATCCAGATATCATCCAAACATCCTTCATCCATATTTGACCCAACTTTGGGTTAAAACAACCCAGCAATTGTTTGAGTGTACGATATCAGCATGTGCACTAATAACAATAATCATTATTCATAATTAAATAACAAATAATAATAATAAAGAAATTTACACCAAATCTCCATCATAACACTAACCCAGGTCATTTCCACACTACCAAAAAATGCTGGGTTGTCAAAACCCAATGTTGCGTCAAACACGAAAAAACCCAAACAATTTTTTAATAAACTTTAATTACTCATTTTTTGTACTCATACACAACAGCTGCTTTATCCATATTTGACCCAACGTTTTGGTTTAAAATAACCCAGCAGTGGGTCCTACATTTTTGTAAGCCTGTGAACTAACAATAATAATCATTTCAAGAAAGTTTTCATGATAAAATAACAGAAAATAACACTAACCCAGATCATTTCTACACGGTTGTCAAAACCCAATGGGTCAAACATAAAAACCCAACATTGGGTTAAAACATACCATTTAATTTACTTAAATTACCCTTAAAAACACAGACACAAGGGTTGCGTTTATGCTTATTTGACCCAACATTGGGTTAACACAACCCAGTAGGCCAGTTTTATAGTAATGACACCTGGGTGACAGCCTGAGTCACGGATATAAAGGTCAGCCAGAATGCACAGGATGACATTTACCACAATAATCAGCTTACTCCATTTTAAACACAGGTGATGTCTCGGGCTCTCGGTGTTGTTGATGTCCAGTATTATTATTATTGTGCAGGTGACCTCTGGATCACCTCAAACTAACATCAAACAAACATCACCGATCACATCACAGGCTATTGTCATCTTCATGCAGATTACACTGAGCGTGTGTTGTATAGAGGGCGCTGATATGATCATTAACCCGAAATAACCCCACCATCATGAATTATGTGTGAGAATATCTCAGTCTGATGATGATGAAGTTCTGCCGAGCGTTGTAAACTTACCCGTGTGAATGCTGTGGTGAACGCGAGTCGTATGGTGAAGAGTTGTGTTTATAACTCACCCGCGGATGTCGGATGCGGGAGGGACGCGCCAGTGCGGACGAACAGCAACAAAAACACGGGCAGCATCGCGGGAAACTCTCGTGTGTCCGCGGTTTGTCCTGCAGTCCTGAATCCGCGTTGTGTGGAGCAGAGATGCGGATGAAATGCAGAGAGACTCGCGCTGGTGCTGATGCTGCTGCTGCTTTAGCTTCACTGCAGTGATGATGAAGATGGAGAGCAGACTGACGCGCGCGCGCACACTCACTCACACATATAACTATAACTTTCAATTATTATAGGCATTTAAATGCATAGCTATACTTAACTTGCACTTAAACACCGAACGCTATATAGAGTTGGAACAAATAGACGCACTCAACCACTGCATTTAATAGTGTAATTTTAATTTAAAATAATCCTTATTTTAAACACCGACTTACTATATATTTGACAAAAAAAGTCATTTTATGTTACTTTAATATTAACTGGTTAATCAAATTCCAACAAAAAAAGTAAGTTATACAAAGTTTAACTTATTTGTTTAATCAGTTTGACTTGATGCAAGTTGAGATGAATTGAAAATTAATTAATTTTTTTTACAGTGAACTTTTGGTCAAATGCGCACCAATAAAACCCTTCTTTTTTTTTTTTGTTTTCTTGAGTAAACCTTTTGATAATTTAGCCTAAATTTAATTGGGAAAAATTGTCCTATTGGCTTTGTCTATAGCTATTTTGACCCATTTTTGTTTAAATTAATTTAATAAAAAAAATAAATTGGACATGGCTCAGTGGTTAGCACTGTCTTCTCACAGCAGGAAAGTTCCAGCTGGGTCAGTTGGCGTTTCCCTGTTGCATGTTCTCACCATGTTGACGTAGACATTGGCGAGTTTATTGATTTCGGGGCCCTAAGCAATTCCAGCCATGGGGCCCCAAGTCCTGAAATGCACCTTTTCTACTTTTACTTCATTTTTATTTATTTTGCTGTTTATATATATAAATAAAAAAAAATAAAATATATATATATATATATATATATATATATATATATATATATATATATATATATATATATATATATATAAAATATATATAATATTTATATATTAAATTATATATTATATAATGTATTATATAATATATATATTAAATATATAAAATATTTATATATATATATATATATATATATATATATGTATGTATATATTTATATATATATATATATATATATATATATATATACACTGTAAAAAATGTTACTTAGATCTAACTTATAAAAAGTGAGGCAAGTGGTTGCATCGGACGTTTTAGGTTGATTCAACTTCCAGCCTTTTTTAAGTATTTTAAACACTAAAACATTGCTTAAAACAAATGCAATAAAATTAAGTTGAGCCAAATAATATTTCTAAAATTACTCAAATCAGATAAACTTACTTTTTTTGTTAAACTTAAGTTACTTATACATTGCTATATGTTGACTGTACTCATTTTAATTAAGTATTATGAACTTAATGATCTAAATAAAATTAACCATGCATATGTCATTTAAAACGAATTTAATTGACTTCTGGCTGTAACCTCAGAAAATAAATCGGCGTTTCTATATTGTAAGCACAATATACACTAGTAAACACAGATAAACAGACTTTCCTGTCAATAACAATTAAATAAGAATGGGAAGATGGATTAAAGACCATAACATGTATTCAATATCAATCAATGTTCCTTTTAATAGTGACTACAAAATAGGCCATTAATGTGGCTACACATACACAATACATAAATAAAAACATTAATAATACCAGATCCTATTGAGAAATCATCCAAGGCAACTCAGTGAGGAGATTTGCATATTTTGATGAAGATTTTGGATGCATAATGTCCAGTCCCACAAAGAGTCTCTAATACATCTTAAATGTATACAGTTTTGATGGATACTTGAAGTCGAGGACATCGGTAAGTCCAAACAGGAGCCATCATGCATTTGACAGGTTTGGCAAACCTCTGACAGTCCTATGATAATCCAAACTGTGTTGGGCTGATGGCAATTTTTTCCCGTGGGCAGCCGCATGCACCTCTGATTCCTCACAACTCTATTGGTAGAGACAAAAAGAAACAGGAGTTCAGGTGGTTGCTACCAAACAACATTAAATAGCTAAATACTGAATAGGAAATAACTACAAGTGAAGTTACAAAAGTGCAGTGAGAATGATGCATGGATGAAACACCTTAGTTTATCAGTTAAAAATTACCTTAGTTAAAATTACCTAACTTCTATTTAAAAAATAAAAAAAGGTTATAGAGGTTGTGTAATTACATTATTCCAGGTGTTTTTAGTTATCAAATTTTAAAGAAAACTGTGATTTTACTCAGTGTAACAGTGCATGTCATTGTGGTTTCCTGTCAATCACAGAATTGTTAAAATTTAGGTATTACATTTTTTGTTTATTTTGGCAACTTATAAAGCATAAGAATGTGTATTTAATTTAGATATTAAAACTGTTTGAAAACGGCTATAAGAAAATTATAGAATACAAATTCTATAATTTAATTGTCATCTTCATTTTGCACCAAACTTTGCACATCATAATACAAATTTTATTAAATAAATAAATAAATACATTGCCATTTTACACATTACATTAAGGTTTACATTAAATTTTTGCTAAAGCTACATTTAATTGACTTTTTCTTCAAATTTAATGTCACTGGCAAATGACAGTTCAGTGATTCAGTGTTATCAGTTAGCTTTATTGAAAGACTGACAGATAATAAGAAACTGCATTAGGATATTTTTATACTGTTTTTACTGTTGCACACATAAAAAAAAATCTTCAGATATCAAATGTAATTCTATGGAGCCCACTATTGTTTGCAATTTTACCAATGTTTTACTTACCTGCAAATAATTATAGCTGTAGTTGTATCTAATGTTTTTCTTACCTGGATGTGAAGTTTGAAGATCCACAGGTAACAAAATCACTTTGGTATCTAAAGACCAAGAACATGCATTTTAGAATGAGGTGCATACAATTTAAATGGTTCTGTAAACATCAGTAGTAAATGTAATTTAAGTTAAAATAAATTGTAAATCTGTAATTTATTCACTATGCAGCATTAAAAAACTTATGGACTAAATCTCTAAAACACAAACTTTAAGTCATACTTTCTCTTACGTTAAACACAAACTACTTAACTGTTGCATACGTTTCTGAATTTAATATCCATCCTTAATGTGCTGCTATAACTTAGGTGAGCTAACTTTAGCTAAGTTATGCTAACAAACTGAACCCCCACACCCCGACCGCCCACCAGTGACCTTGTTAATCGGTTCTGCAACGTTAGTTATACCTACTAAGTGTTTTAAAACTACTTTCACTATTTTTCTCAATAATATCACTTTTAATCGTTAGTATAAACTAGCGTTGGTTAGCGTTAGCCAACTTAGCTTTCCATGTGAGAGCAGTCTAACTGTTAACATACCTGAGGCTACAGTACAATTTACAAAGCTAAAACCTCACCTGCCTAGCGAAGACAGCAGTTTTGCATGACTTTACAATTATCATTCGGCTAAATTTGCAACTTACCGTGTTAATCAGATCCGCTGCTGGGAGCAGTTAATGTCGACCATTGCAGAAGCTGCGTCTGCCTGCTAAATCCCGGGCAATGAAAAAGGAGTCACGCCAAACTATTAAAATCACGTTTTATGAACACCTGCCCACATCGACAGCTGCTCTAATAAATTGTCTGTGTCAACTCACTTTTATAACATTTATTCTACACAATAACCACGTACAAAAATCTACTCAAATAAATTGCATTAGTTTTATTTAAAATATACAGTTATATAAAAACTGATATATTTTAAGTAAAGAGGAAGCAAATTTTATTTTTTTGGTATAAAACAAATAAAATTAACTAGATTGCAATTATTTAAAGTAGATAGAACCAACTTTGTGAGTGTAGCACTTTTTACAGTGTATATATATATATATATATATATATATATATATATATATATAGTTGAAGTCAGAATTATTAGCTCCCCTTTGAATTGTTTTTCTGTTTTAAATATTTCCTAAATTATGTTTAACAGAGCAAGGAAATGTTCACAGTATGGGGTCAACATTTCTGTGTGGAGTTTGCATGTTCTCCCCGTGTTTTATTTTATAACTTTATAACTCTTATACAGTGTTCAGCATAAATGAGTGCACCCCGTTTTGAAAATGAATATTATTATTCATTTCTAAGTGTATATATGTGATGTATTTTGGTGCATTTGAGCAAAACAGATTTATCAAATGGATGTATTTATTAAAATAATATTTTAGTCACTGAACAACTTTGGAAAATGGAACGATAACACATTTAAAATCATGCAAAATATTACACAAAAAATTCAACAATTTTATATTCAGTATATTTTTTTGCTTCTCATGTTTTTTTAAATTACAAACTACCAAATTACTAAATAAAATTTTAATTTTTTTAAGTTTATTCCTGATTTTCGCTCTATTAAAAAAAGCTATATTTTTCCCTAAGGGTGGCACGGTGGCTCAGTGGTTAGCACTGTGGTAGCAAGAAGGTTGCTGGTTCAAGTCCCGGCTGGGTCAGTTTGTTTTTCTATGTGGAGTTTGCATGTTCTCCTCGTGTTGGCGTGGGTTTCCTCCGAGTGCTCCGGGTTCCCCTACAGCCTAACGCTATAGGGGAACTGATGAACTAAATTAGCCATGGTGCATGAGTGTGTGTGTGAATGAGTGTGTATTGATGTTTCCCAGTGTTGGGTTGTGGCTGGAAGGGCATCTGTTGTGTAAAATAAATGCTGGATTAGTTGGTGGTTCATTCCGCTTTGGCGACCCCAGATTAATAAAGGAACTAAGCAAAAAAAAAAAAAAAATTGGGTTTGTCTAGAGCTAGTTTGATACTTCATGTCAAATGTACAGTTTACTTGGTTGATGTCAAAATTGTGTGTTTGGCGCCGTCTGTAGGTACAAAAAGGTAAGATCATTTTATAATATGAGAATACATTTTCAAATTAATTCATCATTTACTGTATAACATAATGTTTCCCAGTGATGGGTTGCAGCTGAAAGGGCAACCGTCGCATAAAACATAAGCTGGAAAAGTTGGTGGTTCATTCCGCTGTGGCGACCCCGCATTAATAAATGGACTATGCTGAAAAGAAAATGAATGAATGAATGAATAACATAATGCTAGGCAAACTTCTGAAAAAACAACATATGCTGGTTAGTTATACTGTATGTTTTGATGTTGTTTTATAGCATCTAAACATATACCTTACCACCATGTATGCAGTTTTTCAACAGGGATCAGTTCTGATAATTCATGGATAAATATCAATAATGAATACACACAGTGCACAGCTAGGCTAATAAGTAGACCTCATGAGTCAAACCCCCTCAGAGACCTCTGCTTCTGTTTGAATTAATATTTTATACAGGATGCTTTACAATTTTTATGCATATACATTAGATTAGTCAGAGCCAGAGCCAAAACAAACTAATCTAACAATCAAATAGACTTAAGATCAGTCCGAAAAAAGAGTACACCCTAATTAATGTGTAAGCGAAATTATTAAACAAAATTTTAACAAACGTGACGAATCAAGAGAAACATAGGCTATATATTATATATATATATATATATATATATATATATATATATATATATATATATATATATATATATATATATATATATATATAACTTTTAGTTGAATTTCTTTGCAGATTTTTTGTTGTTGTTGCAACAAGTCGTTTGATTTTAAATGTATTAATTCGATTCCTTAAAAAAATTTAGGTGACCAAACACTTATTTTAAAGAATAAAATTGTTTAATAAAAAATGTTTTGTTTAAATGTACACAAATTACTGGATTTATACACTGAGAAATTGATTTAAAAATATATTAATAACGGTTTCTAAAGACACTGTTACCTCAGGACGTTTAATATATGATAATCTGAATCAACTGCTTTTTAAAACACCGTAATAAAAGCAAAACACTTTAACTCGCCGTGCTCTCTTGTTAGTGTTTAGGGATTTAGGACAGGAGGTTTGCGGGCGCGTTCACGTGTGGTGGGAGTGTTTGAGGGGCGCGAGCCTGCGCGAGACTTCACAACACAACTCTCATCATGAAACTATCTAAAGTGAGTGAACCGAAAGTAACAAAACAACTCATTAACATCATCTTAACCTACTTTTAACACTCCCGCATCACTGTAAACACGCCTAAGCGCTCAACTAACCCTCAAACGCAGCACTTTGTGGTGTCAAACTAGACCAAAACTATGCCAAGCTAACGAGCTAACGCACATAGCCGTCATTTGTGTGCAGATTTGATTTAATGCGGCGTTTCAGTATTAACCTTGCTGAAACGCGGTTTAACAGATCCTCGTAGATTTGATGTTTATCCCCAATTAATAAGAGTGTGATGTAACTACGTGTGAAAAAAAATCCGCTAGCATCCTTGTGAAGCGTGAACATCATTATGAGCAAAGATAAATTTCAAGATGCTAATCCCAATTTTCCTGTTTTAGGGACTGTTCTTTGTGTCATTATCACGATATTTACCCGATTTTGTTACTAATATTTTTATTTTTAAGTGTATTTATCTCTGACATTGTGTTTAATCTGTTATTTTCATGTTTTTGTCTCTTATGTATATCAATATAAAATAAAAACATTGATATTTCTAAACTATATTGCAGAATTTCATTAACTGTGTTCTTTACTATTTTCAGATGAGGAGAATATCACACTGTGAAGACCTAAATCTTTGTTTCGTGTGTTAAAAACCAAAACATCAGACTGAATAAAAGGCAAAAGTCCCAGAAAAGACAGTAAAGGTGTATTTGTGAGTTTCAGGGGGGGAAACCCTCCTGAATATTGCCTGCTTTTATTGTCAGCGTCACAAGGTTGACAATGATGGCAACCCATGGTGGAGGCAAGGAGCCTGATCCCTTTTCAATGGTGCCCCGCATAACCAGAGCAGACGGGGACACCCACTTACCAGCCTGTGATGGTCAAGGGATACAGATCTCAGACCTAGGATCAGCTTTATCCATCCACACCACAGTTTTACCACCTAAACAGCCTCCCACAGTCACGTATTCCATCTTTGGCAAGGATCCGAGACCTGGAACAGTCATGTTTGCCTCAAAGGGAGCTGGTGTTAGTGCTGGACATGTCATTTTGGGATCTTTTTCAGGAGTTGGCAGAGGGATGTCAGATCCTCAACATAAAGGTGCTGTTGGATGGGTACCGTCCGCATCCTTGAGTCCTGAAATGTGCCTGGCAGCACCTTCATTCCGTCCGCTGAGCATCGTTGAAGAAGGGGATACTCTGGATGTGCAGGAGATTGGAGAGGATGAGGAAATTGTCTTAACCCTCACCGCGCCGCCTCCCAATCAGTGAGTGATGCTTTGGTTTAATTCAACATAATTCAAGTTCACTTGTATAGCAATTTTTACAATAGTTGTTGTTCTGAAGCAGCTTTACAAAAGGCACCTACATTAGTCAAAACCAGATAATTTAATGACTTTTCTAGGGTGGACAGTATATAAGGTAATGTCTATAAGTTAGGGCTGCACAATATATGGTTTCGGTATCGATGTCGCAATAATCACACCGCAGATTACACAATGTTGAGTCTGGATTATTATTCAACATTTGCATGTGTTTTTGAGGCCTGTGACTGTATGAGGATTTTAAAATAATTTATGCATAAGAAATTGTATCATTTGTAACTTTAATAGCGATACATTTTACTAAATTGTTTTTATTTGTATTATTCAGTTTCTGTTTCTGAATATTGTTAGACTTTGAAAATGATCAAACACTGTTCATTTTAAGTTTATCTGTTTCTTTACGTCACGCAAAGTGACTTCCGGGTCAAAGCACTCTATCAAACTGTATGGGGACACTCAACAAATGGTAATAATAAACTTTTACAAAGCGATGTAATACTTTAAAAAAAATCAAGATCTTAAGATATATATATCCATGCCCAATATCCGATGGCCAGGAATTGATTATTGGCCAGGAATTGACACTGCCCTACCTAAATGATTTGCATTTTAATGCCAGAATAATGAGAGAATTTATTTATTTTTTTTTAGAATTTTTTTAATTAATTTCTAGACAGTCAAAAGTTTACACACATTTCCTTGGTATTTTATTTTAGCTTTGCTTTTATACTGTATAACTTCAATGTCAAATGTTTTTGGTCTCCTTCCACAAACTTTTCACAATAGTGTTCAGGAATTTTGGCCCGTTCCTCCTGACAGAATTGCTGTAACGGAGTCAGATTTGTAGGCTGTCTTGCTTGCACAAGCTTTTTCAACTCTGCCCACACATTTTCTATAGGACTGAGATCAGGGCTTTGTAATGGCCACTCCAAAACATTCACTCTGTTGTCCTTAAAGCATTTGAACTAATTTGGCATTATGCTTAGGGTCATGGTCTGTTTGGAAGAGCCATTTGTGGCCAAGTTTTAATGTCCTGGCTGATGTGTTGAGATGTTGCTTCAGTATTTCTCCATAAAGTTCTGTCTTTATGATGCCATCTATGCTGTGAAGTGGACCAGTCCCTCCTACAGCAAAACAGCCCCACAACATGATGCTGCCGCCCCCATACTTCACAGTTGGGATGGTGTTCTAGGCTTGTGCGCTTTCCCCTTTGTCCTCTAAATGCTCTTTATGGCCAAACAGTTCAATCTTAGCTCCATCAGCGCACAGGACATGTCTCTAAAATTAGTCTTTTTTCCCAGTGTAGTTTAGCGAACTGTAATCTGGCTTTGTTGTTGATTCTGGCTTGTTGATTTTCCCATGTTGTCATACAAGGAAGCAGTGTGTTTGAGCTTTTCCTTAAATACTATTCTACAGTTGTGGCTCCAATTAACTCAAATGTTGTCAATTAGCCAATCACAAACTTCCAAAACCTTGACATCATCATCTGAGCTTTTACAGAGGCAGAATAATCTTATTGTATGTACAATAAGACTTGACCTTTAAGACAAGTTATAACAATTTCTCAAATAATCTCTTTCTCATTATTCTAATATTAGGCATAACAGAAACTAACGTAATAATCCTAACTTACCTAAAAGAAAAAAAGTTTAGTCACATTAACATCTGACTTTTTTTTTTTAAATGGGTATGTGCCTTTTTATACAGTGTGTGTAAACATCTGCTTTCAACTGTGCGTGTGTGTGTGTATATATAAATAAATGCCGCAGAATAACAAAAAATAGGCAGCCCTAAGTGTAATAGGCCAAATAGGAACATTTAAAATAACATAACAGTGCAACTTTATAATGCATTAGTGTTAAAGTAACACAAGATCATACATAATCTTGACAAGATCATACATAAAACGTCTGGGACTTGTAAAGCTGCGCATTGATTGATTTGCTCTTCAGTGTTTGGACTTTCAGCAGTGAAAATTAAACCACACTGAACTGATCTAGTGTCGATTGGGTTGTCGTGGTCCTAACCTTCGACCAAAAGCCATTCAACAATGCACTGGCCCCTTACGGCTCCCCCTGCAGGAGGATGGTCCCACGTCGCTCCTTCGGCTGAGCCTGGCCAGGCGATGTCATGGTCCTTGATGTTGTTGTACTTTTAGAGGAGTTTTGAACCACACTTTGTCTGACCTGTAACCTAAGACCTTTTTGCCTTGGGAGACCCTACCAGGGGCATGAGCTTTCGATAACATAGCTCTTAGGATCACTCGGGCACTCCAGAGGAGCCCGGCCCCGGAAAAGCGAATAAAAATTAATAACTGAACTGAACTTCAACTCTGAAAACTGGACTGACACGGTTTCAGTTTACTATAACGTCTGTGTTAAGCTGCTTTGGCACAATCTACATTGTAAATGCGCCAGAGAAATAACGATGAATTGAATTGAACATAGTGGAGTTTGTGTCTTGACAGGTGGTATCATGGGAAGCTGGACCGGATGATCGCAGAGGAGCGCTTGCATCAGGTTCGAGCGGCCGGCAGCTACCTCATCCGAGAGAGCGACCGGAGACCCGGATCATTTGTGCTGTCATTCCTCAGTATGACCAACACAGTCAGTCATTTCAGGTGTGTGCTTATCCCTCTCCACATGTTGGCATTGGACCGTCACTAATGAGCTTGGGGTCTTTTTGAAGACAAAATGATTGATGTGAAATTAGATTTGTTTTTCATATGCTTTCCAAGTGCTGTTTAATGGAGAGAAGGGTTTTTTTGACAAATTTTATGCACAAAGTTATTGTTGAAACAATTGTTTTTGTCTTTGCCATGATGACCGTACACAGGGGCGCCGCTAGGGGGAAAAGTTAGGACGATTCTGAGGGCCCATACAATTAGATAGGCCCCAGAGACATTATCAAGGGCCCGCGCCAATCCCCCCCCCAACGTTTATTTTAATTAAAATTGTAATCGTGATTATTCAAAGTGATTATCAGTGGCCCATATGATCAAAATGTTTTGTGTATATTTATGAAGGCTGCATTAATATAGCGCACCGTTGCTTTAAGAGCTGCGCATACAACAATCCCATTTATGGTTTCCTTTTCACATGACCTTTCCTTCTCAAGTCTTTGTTTAGACTAATAGTCAATAAGTGCTATGTTTTGACACATTATTTATTTATTTTTTATTTGAGCATTTATGCATGCAACTTACAGGTGCGGTATGTAAATTTGACAAGCAGAGGTTTAACTAGGCATTGCACACCTGGTTCAAAACACACGCAAGCTTGGGTTGCCAGATTGAGGACACCAACAGGAGCGAGTCTACAGGCTGATTTAAGTCATGTTCTAAATAAAAGCAACGGCACGCTAAGAAAAGGAACATTTTTCATAACAAAAGGAGTTTTTGTCCTATAACCCACACCTGATATGTATATTTTAGAAACGGCTTTTAATTCTGACAGGTGAAAAACAGAAAACGGATCAGCTTAGGTACACCTCATGTGCTTTATTCAGTGTTAAGTGCTCATAATGTGAGTTTGAATGCCATTTCACATGATATTCATTGCCATACTACTGAAAGCAGCAGCAGATAGTTCACCTCAGATCTGGAAAATAAAATAAACTGTCTGAAATTGAATTTTAGAGCTGTGACTCAGTGAAAACCAACACACATCAGTGATTCAGCATCTACATTCAATAATGTTAAAGAGGGATAATTTGTATTCATTAGGTTATAAACCTTAACATTAGGCTGGAGTGCAGTGAGTGCACTATACTGTGCTTCTGAATGGCTGCATTTACATTTCTGTCGTGTTTCGTAACGCACATGTTCAAAGCAGAATATCTGACTTCAGCGCTGTTTTTAATAATAATAATAATAATAATAATTCATTTTATTTATAAATGGCGCCTTTCTGGACACCCAAGGTCGCCTTACAGTAAGCATCATCAGTCATGCTAAACAACTTAAACATTACTAAAAACAATCAATGACCAAACAAGTTAAAACGCAATTTTTTCAGATAAACAAGAATGTTTACTGAGCATGTTTCTGCAAAATTTGCAAACATATTATGGTATTTTTTTGCTTTAGAAGAGTCAAACCTTACATACAGAAATAGGGCCCTATCATACACCCGGCGCAGTGTGGCGCAAGGCGTGGCGCAGTAGTCTTTAGGTAGTTTCAGCTTGGCGCAAGAGTTGTTTTGAGGCGTTGTGCTACGTTGTTTAAATAGCAAATGCATTAGCACTCATTTGTGCGCTCATAGGCGTTCTGGTCTAAAAAGGAGGCGTTCTGAGGCGGACCGCTGGCGCGTTGCTATTTTGAGAAACTATAATAGATTTTTCATTAGACCAAAACTAACCCGGTCTAAACTCCAGCGCAGAGTTGCGCCTCGCTTACACACTGCTTAATACACACAAGAGAGCAATAGGCAAATATCTTTACATATGAAAAAATGTAAATATTAAGGATATATATAGTATATAATAAGAATAGATATAGGATATAAATATAAAGGATTAAAATATTACAAAACATTATTTTCTAGCCCACATAAATATGAAAAATCACTGCTTTTATGTCTTCTTCATCTCGGGAGGCTTTTTCAGTTCATTCATAACAATTTGCTTTTGTATAATGTTATTATTATTAGCAGTATTATTTATTATATCCATATTTATATTTGTTTTATTAAAAACAAGCTTAGATTTGCCCACCTGTCAGGTTTTAGACCATATGGGGCACAGCATGTGTTTTAGGATATAACTCAGGTTTTTGAGCACATTTTGTTATTATTATTCATTTATTCGTTTGCTGGAAATTAGAACTGAATTTAGAAATAGTTTTGAAATGAATATTTGTGCTTAACAAACAAAAGTATTTATTTATAGACTAATTGATGTCTGTAAAGGTTTCCCTATCCAAGAGCGAAAGTGAAAGTGATCCATTATCTCTCATTCTCACGCAGTAGATGCTCTGTTTAACAGTTTTCTGTTAAAACACTGTGAACTGTTTGCTTGTGAAATGCTCATTTTTTCCACTTAGACTTACTTTACGTCCTGTAAATGGCGAATGCGCTCTTGGCGCGATGCAGCTGGCTCTTAAAGGGAATGGGAGATGAGATTATTTTATTCTCAAAACACACCTATAACTCATTAAGAAAATAAACTCAACCCTTTTAGACCATGCACCGAGGCGCAAAGCAGATTTTCCCGTCCTTAAATTAGCAAAAACGCGTCCTGACACGCCCTGAAAGCGTTTGCGCCCTGCGTTTTGCGCTCTGCGCATGGACCGTCAAAATGGAGCCCATAAAGTTGTAAAGCAGTTATAAAAACTTGTATGACTCGAGTCGGTCAATAAATTAAGTCTGCCTCATGCTGCAAATGTCATGTTACAGTACATGTGTTTACTCATTTTTATGTGAGACCGCTTTGCAGAGGAACGAATGCAGACTGCTTGAATGAAGGCGGGACATGAAGCAATATTCATTTTATCTGGATTCATGTTTTTTCATAGCCGTTGAAGGCCAAAATTGAAATCAAATTTTTGATTAATTGCACAGCCCTACCGTAGCAGTTCTTACTGTTTTATTTTTAAGTTTTAATCCAGCCAAACTGAAAGAATTAAGGCTTTCTCCTAAAACATAATATGAAATCCTTTGAATAATGTCTGTGCTCTGTGTAACAGCACTTGGGAAATATTTCTTGGGAAATTTGTTCTTCAACTATATATATAATGATTGTTTGCAGGATCATCGCAATGTGTGGAGATTATTATATCGGAGGCCGTCGTTTCTCCTCTCTGTCGGATCTCATTGGTTATTACAGCTACGTGTCCTGCCTGCTGAAAGGAGAGAAGCTGATATCACCTGTCGCCCCTCCAGAGGTACATACACCATGCTAACTTTAATTTATTTGCATAAATTTTTAACAACAACAAAAAGATTAACGATGCAAATTGCAGATCTTAAATAATCATTTTGTTCTGCAAGCCTGTTGAAGACCGCAGGAGGGTGCGAGCCATTCTCCCGTACACCAAAGTGCCTGAAACTGATGAGATCAGGTGAGTAGATTACAATATACAAGAAATAGCTATAAATTGTATTATATATAATTATATACAAGTAAAGTCATGTATTTATTCAGCTTGCACTGGTGTTTATGCTTAGAGAGTAGCATTGAAGACCGGAGTGAAGATGCTGAGTAAATTCAGCTTTCATTCTCTGGAATATATTGCATTTGACATTATATATTGTATATTACACAGATATTTTAGATTTGACTAATGTTTTGGAATATGACTTTTAGGGATGCACTGAATTTTCCCCCACACAACATTATTGGCCTAATTAAAAAAAAAGATATATATATATATATATATTTTTTTTTTTTTGTATATTTTGTATATCACACATGCTCACCGGAAAAACTAAATGTGATCAAATATCACAACAGTAGGATATTCTTTATGTAGTGCTGCCATGGTAACATTGGTAACATGTATAACTTAAATTATTGGGTTAGTATGAAGTATTACAAAATTACTTTGAAAATATAAAATAGTATTAATAATAATAATAATAATAATAATAAAATGTTGAAATAAAATATAAAATAATTCGTGCTTGGCAAAAATTAATTGTGTTATATTAATATATATATATATATATTGGAGTCATTTTTTTTTTAATATTTCTTTATTTTTAAATATTTAAAATATAAAAAATTGAATATTTTTTCTTTTTGGGAAAATCTTATTTGTTTTATTTCGGCTAGAATAAAAGCAGTTTTTAATTTTTGTAAAACATTTTAAGGACAATATTATTAGCCCCTTTAAGCTGTATATTTCTTTCGAAAGTCTACATAACAAACTATTGTTATACAATAACTTGCCTAACTACCCTAACCTGCCTAGTTAACCTAATTACCCTAGTTAATCCATTAAATGTCACTTTAAGCTGTATAGAAGTGTCTTTAAAAATGTCTAGTAAAATATTATTTACTGTCATCATGGCAAAGATAAAATAAATCAGTTATTAGAGATGAGTTATTAAAACTATTATGATTAGAAATGTGTTTACAAAATCTTCCCTCTGTTAAACAGAAATTGGGGAAAAAAAATTATTCAGGGGGGGCGAATAATTCTGACTTCAACTGTGTGTGTGTGCGCTTTTTAACTATTACATCACATCACATCACCTATGCACGCGAGTGATGATCCTGTCGTTCGGTATTTACATTCTTTTTTGCTGTTTTGCTCGCGCAAACACAATTATTTTTGTCAGTCGTGCTGCTTCTCAAATCACTTTTGCACGAATTTTGGGCCATCCTTATTGTTGAACCCTACTTTTAAGAAAACTACACTTTGTCGCAGATTTCCAACCAGCCAAAGTGGCCAGTGGAGGTGTCTGTCTAACCCACCAGAGCTGAAATTTACCCACTTTTGGCGGGTTGGCGGGTGTTAATGTAAAGCCTATATTTATATATTATACCTATATTACATTATATATATACATTATATATTATATATTATATTACTATGCATATATATTTTATTTTGTTGTATTTCTTTTTCATAGATTAAAAATAGATACATAGATTTTATGTTGAATAGATTTTATATATAATTTGCATCAGTTACATATATATGTTATCTAAATATTAAAAACATTTTCTCAAATATATTAGGCATGCATGTGTGTGTTTAGATATACAAAAAAATCTACACAGTAAACGCACGTATATTGATGCAGTTTAATCTTTTGCTTAGAAAAAAAAAAATATATATATATATATAAAAAAAAAAAATATATATATATATATATATATATATATATATATATATATATATATATATATATATATATATATATATATACATACATATATATATTGCAAGGCATTTTTGCTCAAGTCTAATAAGAATATTTAGTTTCGGCTCAGAATTTTCATTTCGGTGCATCCTTAATTTCTATATTCAAAATAATCAAATTTGGTGAGCATGTAAGACTTGGCAAATACAGACACAAACCTCTGAAGCCAGTTGGATAAAAGTTCCCATAACTGGAGATCTTGTGCTCTCAGTTTCTTCAAAGGCGACACATTTATAGTTCATAATGAACTGGAGGACGGCTGGCTGTGGGTGACCAATGTCCGGACAGATGAGCAGGGTCTCATAGTGGAGGATCTGGTGAAGGAGGTGGTGAGTAGAAACACTGTTTACATTAAATTGATGGCAAAATTATTAGTCCTCCTGTGGAATTTGTAATTATTTTTCTAATATTTTCCAAGTGCTGTTAAACAGAGCATGGGAAAATCTCCCAGTTTTTCCTGTTAAATTGTTCTTATGGAGAAAGATATATATTTTAATATGTTTTTTTTATTGCCAAGGTAATGTTTTATCGCCATATGAAATCATTTTATCAAGCTACAGAACAATCCACTGTTTTCTAATGACTTGCCTAATTAACAAACATTACCTGGTTAACCTAGTTAAGCCTTTAAATGTCACTTTAGGCTGAATCAGTTATTAGAAATAAGTAATTAAAGCTGATGTGTTGAAATGTATTGAAAAATCTTTTCATTAAAATATCAAATGTATGTATGTAGATTTATAACAGGGTGTCTCTGTTAACTCTTTAACAGGGGCGTGAAGAAGATCCACATGAGGGGAAAGCGTAAGTGTGATTCTTAGTTGAGTAGAAATGCAATTGTATATTGCCTTATTTTCCTGAAAATTGGTTGGATGGATTCAAAAAACAGAAAATTTGCATTGATTTATAAGTCACTATTATGTAAAATTGGCTACCTGTAGCTCTAAATAAAACAAAATAGCTTCTTTCAGCTTTTCTAATTCCACAACAAATCCTATGTTTAACAGTGTGTAGGACAGAGCAATAAATAAAAGAATAACACTTGATTTATGATTAAAAATTGTAAAATATTAAATAAATATAATAAAATAGCATAAAATATTATAAATAATAATAATAATAAACAATAGTTTATAGAAACAAAAGTTTATAAAAGTAATAAACAATAATAAAAATTATCAAATAATAAATAATTATAATAAAATAGAATAAAATATTACATTAACATTGAAATATTAAGTTTATTAAAAACAAATATAAAAATTAATAATACATAGTTATAATTAAATTTTAAATGAATAATTATAATAATAAAATAAAGTTATACAAAATAATAATCATAAATTAAATAAATAAAAATACACATTAGTTTATTGAAACAATAGTTTATAAACATAATAAACAATCATAAAAATATAAAATAATTAATTATAATTAAATAGAATAAAATATGAAAACATTAACATTAAAATATTAAAGGATTATTAAAACAAATATAAAAATATTAATGAATAAAACATTTATTATACAAACATTTATTAACAATTATACAAAAGAACATTAATAAATAATAATAAACAATAGTTCATAGAAACAGTGGCTAATAAAAGTAATCAAAATAATAATATTAATACAAAGTCATAATAAAAATTTTACTTATTAATAATAATAATTAATAGAATAAATAACAATAAAGTAATAAACAATAAAATAAAATAAGCCCATAATAAAATTAAAACTCTAAAACAAACAGATTATTTAAAATAAATGTGCTTTTAAAAGTGTGTCAGTCAAAAATCAAACAAATGGATTGCTTTAAACATGTTTTGCTTGCTTGACATGAATTTATCATTATCAAAATTCCATATGAATTTAGTAAAACAACAGCTTATATTCTGATGGATGTGTCATATAATATTAATGCACCATCTTTCATAATTGTTTTAGCTGGTTTCATGGCAAGATCAGCAAGCAAGAGGCTTACAACCTGCTGATGACAGGTCTGTCAGAATGAAACATGTACAGTATAGTAATAAACAGAGTAGCTGTTGTTCCTGATAAACACCTGTAAATCTCTCTCTCCAGTCGGGCAGGTGGGCAGTTTTTTAGTGCGGCCATCGGACAGCACACCTGGAGATTATTCACTGTACTTCCGCACCACCGAGACCATCCAGCGCTTCAAAATCAGCCCCACACCAAGCAACCAGTTCATGATGGGCGGACGCTACTACAACAGGTAAAGGCCAGTTCTGCAGGGTTTGAAAAGCTGTTTCGTGTTATGGATGTGATGTTTCGTGTGGTATGTTTTTCTTTATATGAATGTTTGTGACTGTAAAATGTCGGCAAAGTTCAGAGATTATAGTGCAGGATAAACAGAGTTATTCGATATGTTGCCGTCCACCTATTTTGATGTGCATTTTTGGAGATGAAAAAACAAATGCCCAGATGAACATGAGTAGGACGAATTTTATTTTTAGTTTAATTTGCATCTTTTGATGGATACATAAGTAGCGTATGGCTATCTGAGTAGAGTCATCTGATCAATCAGAATAGATTTATCTGAACAATCAGAGTTGAGTAGAGTCATCTGACCAATCAGAATAGATTAATCTGACGAATCAGAGTTAAGTAGAATCATATGACCAATCAGAGTTGAGTAGAGTCATCTGACCAATCAGAACTGAGTAGAGTCATCTGACCAGAGTTAAGTAGAGTCATATGACCAATCAGAGTTGAGTAGAATCATCTGACCAATCAGAACTGAGAAAAGTCTTCTGACCAATCACACCCAAGTAAAGTCATCTGACCAATCAGAGTTGAATAATCTGATCAATCAGAGTTGAGTACAGTCATCTGACCTATCAGAATAGATTAATCTGATCAATCAGAGTTGAGTAGAGTCTTCTGACCAGTGTTAAGTGGAGTCATATGACCAATCAGAGTTGAGTAGAGTCATCTGACCAATCAGAACTGAGTAAAGTCTTCTGACTAATCACGGCCAAGTAGAGTCATCTGATTAATCAGAATAGATTAATCTGACCAATCAGAGTTGAGTAGAGTAGACTCATCTGACCAATCAGAACTGAGTAAAGTCTTCTGACCAATCACACCCAAGTAGTTAACTGACCAATCAGAATAAATTAATTTGATTAATCAGAGTTAAGTAGAGTCATATGACCAATCAGAGCCGGGTATAGTCATCTGACCAGAGTTAACTAGAGTCATATGATTAATCAGAACTGAGTAGAGTCATCTGACCAATCACAGCCAAGTAGAGTCATCTGACCAATCAGAATAGATTAATCTGACTAATCAGAACTGAGTAGAGTCATCTGACCAATCACAGCCAAGTAGAGTCTTCTGACCAATCAGAATAGATTAATCTGACTAATCAGAACTGAGTAGAGTCATCTGACCAATCACAGCCAAATAGAGTCATCTGACCAATCAGAATAGATTAATCTGACTAATCAGAACTGAGTAGAGTCATCTGACCAATCACAGCCAAGTAGAGTCATCTGACCAATCAGAATAGATTAATCTGACGAATCAGACACAAGTAGAGTCATCTGACCAATCAGAGTTGAGTAGTCATCTGACCAATCAGATCTGAGTAAAGTCATCTGACCAATTACAGCCAAGTAGAGTCGTCTGACCAATTAGATTAGATTAATCTGACTAATCAGAGTTGAGTAGAGTCATCTGACACATCAGAACTGAGTAGAGTCATCTGACCAATCACAGCCAAGTAAAGTCATCTGACCAATCAGAGCCATCTGACCAATCAGAGTAGTCATCTGACCAATCACAGCCTGTTATGACCTAAACCGGTCACCACAATTAAGGAGAAGTCGAGTACAATTGCGGTACAAAAATATATTTATTTACTATTATCAAAGGTCATGTTGCTAGCCCATCAGGTCCAAAACCGATCCCAGCCGAAAGATAAGTGACCAGATTCCACGTGCAGCCTCTCCTCGTCTGAAACGAACACGCTATTTATAGCAGAGCAACTCAATCACAAACCGGTGTTCTCAATCCCAGCGCAATCAGCTGGACCTGCAACACACACACACACACACACACACACACACACACACACAGATGCACAGACCGACACCCACACCCCAGCCACAAACGACCACAAGGGGTCGTCACACCTTCCTCCCCAAAAAAAGTTAAATAAAAAAAAAAATAAAAAAAAAATACACAATCATCAACAAATAAGAAACAGGACACAAATCGACATATCTCTATCACTTCAAGAGACCGGTGCACGAGAAAGGGCGTCCGCCAAAATATTTTCCTTCCCCTTGATGTGGTGAATCTCCAAATTGTACGGCTGTAAAAATAAAGACCATCGCATTAAACGTTGGTTAGGATTTTGTAAAGTTGTCAAAAACGTCAAAGGGTTGTGGTCACAATAGATAACCACCGGCAATCCACCCCCCCCAACATAGACATCAAAATGCTGGAGTGCCCAAACCAATGCCAAGGCTTCCTTTTCGATTACAGAATAATTAATCTGATAAGGCAGAAATTTTTTGGAGAAGAAACATACTGGACGTTCCACCCCATCACCATCATCCTGTAGGAGCACAGCCCCTGCCCCAATCTCACACGCATCTACATGTATTTTAAATGGTCTGTCCCACTGCGGCGCAGCAAGAACTGGAGCATTTGTCAACAACGCCTTTACATTTTCAAAGGCATTTTGACAGATTGAATTCCACTCAAACACACGTGACGCTTTCAACAAATCGGTCAACGGAGCGACGGTTTCTGAAAAATTATTACAAAAACTCCGATAATATCCCACCATCCCAAGAAAACGCATCAATTCTCGCTTGGTACGGGGTGGGGGATATCTGTCAATTGCCTCAATTTTAGCACTCACGGGATGCACAACTCCATGACCAACAACCTTACCCAAATAGGTTACCGTGGCCCTAGCGAACTCACACTTCGCTAGGTTCACAGTAAGCCCTGCTTCCTTCAGACGCTCAAATAGCTGCCTAATTCGCCGTAGATGTTCCTCCCAAGAATCGCTATATACAATCAAATCATCCAAGTAAACTGCACAACCTTCCAAATCAGTTATCACACGATTCATTAGCCTCTGAAATGTGGCCGGTGCATTTCGCAATCCGAAACTCATCACATTATAAGAATATGCCCCATCAGGTGTAATAAACGCAGAGACTTCACGGGCGCGCGGACTCAGCGGAATCTGCCAATAACCCTTCAATAAATCAAATTTACTGAGGTATCTGGCAGCACCCACTTTGTCCACACAATCTTCGATACGGGGAAGGGGAAAAGAATCAGGTTTTGTGATTGCATTTAATTTTCTATAATCGGTACAAAATCTCAAGGTACCATCTTTCTTTTTTACTAGCAAGCAAGGAGATGACCAACTAGAAGAAGATGGAACAGCCAAATTATTCTCCAACAGATACTTAACCTCCGATTCCAATTGCTTCCTTTTTTCCCACGGCACTCTATAGAATCGCTGACGCACTGGAAGGGAATCCCCCACATCAATATCGTGTTGTACAACATGCGTCTGATTAGGAACATCTGAAAAAAGGCATACATAATCCTCAATCAATCTGACCAACTCTAAACGTCTCTCAGTAGAAAGATGTTGCAAAAAGGCTGGTAAGTCACTCAGAATTTCTGAATTACTCAATCGAGGACACATAATGCTGTCATCTGGCTCCATTGTCTTTTCATAATCCAAAAATAATTCATCAGATGTCGCAGGATGAACGGACAATACAGGGGATACCTGACAACAAACTGAGCCTGAACGGCCATAAAAAGGTTTAAGTAAGTTAACATGACATACTTGAGTTTTTGTCCTTCTTTCTGGTGTCGCAATAACATAATTTTCATCCGACTCTTTACGGTGAATCACATACGGGCCAGCAAATCTAGCTTTAAATGGAGAAGTAGTCACCGGCAATAATGCCATTACCTGATCCCCGACACTAAAAGATCGGTGCTCAGTTCTACGATCGTACGCATGCTTCATTTTTAATTGTGCCTGCATTAAGTTTGCTTTAGCCAACTTAACAGCCTCAAAGAGTCGTCTTTTAAACCCGTTTACATACTCCGCTAATTTTTTCGGTGGCTCAAGAGAAATCCAATCATCCCGTAACGCAGCTAGTACCCCACGGACATTATGACCGAAAACCAGTTCATTTGGGCTATAACCAGTACTTTCATGGGTTACCTCTCTGGCAGCTAACATGAGCCAAGGTAACCCCTCCTCCCAGTCACGATCCAGTTCTGTACAATAAGCACGTAACAGGGATTTAATAGTCTGGTGGAAGCGTTCAATCGCGCCCTGACTCTGCGGATGATACGCCGTAGATATATTATGCTTAACATTAAGCTGTCGCAAAACTTCCTCAAACACTCCCGAAGTAAAATTAGTACCCCGATCTGACTGTATGATTTTAGGTATCCCAAAGACTGACATAAATTGGGAGAGCGCCTTAAGAACAGACTTCGCTGTAATTGATCGCAGTGGAAAAGCTGCCGGGTACCGTGTAACCTGACACATAACAGTCAGCAAATACTCACTACCAGACCTTGATCGACTCAAAGGACCCACACAGTCCACTATTAAATGACTGAATGGTTCAGACACCGCAGGGATAGGACGTAACGGAACAGGTTTTGGATTCTGATTTGGTTTACCTATTAGCTGGCAAACAGGACAAGTTTTAATATAGCTCGACACATCGCGTTTTAGTCGAGGCCAAAAAAAATTCCGCATTAAACGATCATACGTCTTTCTCACGCCCAAATGCCCAGACTGATCATCATGAGCGAGCTTTAACACCATCGATCTTAAAGGGGTTGGAATTACTACCTGTACGTATGGCGTCCCTATAGAGGCTTTAGCTTGTGGAGTCCATTTTCTTATCAAAACCCCTTCACACATGAAATACCCCTGGGCTGCATTAGCATCGGAGAGCACCTGTGAAAACAATTCATTCAACGTCAGATCTGCTTTTTGCTGCTTAATCAATTCATCCTGCGATACAGAAAGCAACGACGCTGGCCAAGAAACACCCCCATCTATTTGAAATGGTACCTCATTTTTCATAATACTCATCCGACTTGCTGAGCGCGTGACTGCACAAGCAGGAAAAACATCATGATAATCCAATCCACTATCCCGGTCTGCAACGGATATGGGTTTTGACGTTACAATTAATGGTGGTGCTGACTCACCCCAAACTCGTCCACCAGCCAAATTATTCCCAAGAATGACAGAAACTCCTTCCACTGGAAGGGCAGGTCTCAGCCCTAGTTCCACATCACCATGAATCAATTTAGACTGCAACGTAACCCTATGCAGTGGCACCGACATCCTAGTTAACCCAATTCCACAGATCAACATTGACTTGCCCGTAAATGATTCTTTTGAGAAAGGTAATACGGACTCCAAAATGAAAGAAGCAGATGCCCCTGTGTCCCGCAGAATTTTCACCGGCACACGCTCGCCTTCTGGAAGAGACACAAAACCATCAGAAACAAAAGGTGAAAAGTTACACTCAGAAAAGGAACTCTCCCGCATTTCGTTACTACATGGTATGAAGGAGGACTCAGATTCAACAGATCTAGCCACCGGTGCGGCTAAGAATGTAGGTTTTGGCTGGATGTAACGGCCCCGACCTTTCATCTGTAACGCAGGACACTCTTTCTTCCAATGCCCATGACCTAAACAATAATTACAGATTAAAACTGGATCGTTTTTACCAGCAATTTTCGTGTTTCCATAACGCGTGACTGTCGGTAACTCTGGACGCTGCACAAATGTAGGTTTCTCTTTAAGACAACCCACATCACTCCCCACTCTATGAATTAAATCATACTCGTCTGCTAATGCTGCTGCCTCTGCTATTGACAAAACATTACGTTCTGCAATAAATATAGCAATTTGATTTGGCAGTATGTTCTTAAACTGCTCCAAAACAACCAATTCCACCAGATCCTTAAACAATTTGACAGAGGCAGAATTACACCAGCGTGTAAAACACAATTGCAGTTCACGTGCTACTTCTACATATGACTGGGTAAAGTTCTTTCTTAAACCACGGAATTTTTGGCGATACGCTTCTGGAACCAATTCGTATGCCTTCAAAACGGCCTTTTTAACTTTATCATAATTTTGACTATCGGCCAAACTCAAAGCAGAATAAGCTTTCTGTGCTTTACCCGTCAAAACACACTGTAACATTAACGATCGTTCGGCCTCCGGCCAACTCTGATTGTCCGCAACTCGTTCAAATAACAAAAAAAAATGTATCCACATCTTCTTCATTAAACAAAGGCATTAATCGCAAGTTTGCTGCTACATTAAAATTAACAGAAGGTAGCCCCCCCTCTGCTCCTTCACCTAAATCATCATCATTTAATCTCACTTTTCCATCCTTCATTAGATCCAAACGTTGCTGTTGAAGATCTAATTTTCTATTTTCCAAAGATTGTTGTGCCAAAATAGTTTCCTGTTCTAATTTTCGTTTCTCAATTTCCATTTTAAACTCCAATTTTCGCTGTTCTAACTGGAGAAGTACCAACTCTTTCTGTTGTTCAAAGGTAAAGGTAGTAGAGGGATACCTCGTAACCGAAACCCCTACTTCTGAAGACATAATCCCTTTCTCTATAAAAGCCATCTTTAAAACTGCCCTAACATTTTCTTTCAGTTTTTTATCATTTGTCGTAAGGACAATACCATAGTGGGCTGCAATCTCGATCAATTGGTCTTTTGTTAACAAATTAAATATTTGCTCAGAAGGATTCTCAATAAACTCACCTACTTCAATTGACGTCATAATCAGGAACAGAAGGGGCACAACGAAAGAGAAAGAAAAAAATATATATATATGTCTATATACATATACATACATACATACATATATATATATATATATACACACACACATATACAAAATAAAAGAAAAAGAATAATCAATAAACCCCTTAAGTAATTTACCTCCTTGCCACACCCACTGGAGACAACAAATATATTTGCGCCCTGTATATTAATTTCGCAACCTATAACTATACATAAATCTAACTAAGTAGACCCTAGTCTTCAAGCATACAGTGGTGGGTTTTTATGCACCAAATACCGCAGGCTGAGAACAACAACCAATTATATTGGCGATTCTCTCACACCTCGGCGTGCTCCCGAGACATAGCTCTAACCACCGATCTGCTCAAAAATAACAAACTAAAAAAAAAAATTTGACATGTCCCAAGAGACATATCACTTAATCCTAACAACGAAATTAATTCACAGGGCTATTTGAAATGTCAACCAGCTGTGCATGGAATTACACAAAATAAGTCTATTCTTTCAATACAATTGCACTCGATTCTCCCAATAATAAATCAAATTTCAGTTTTATCATCATAACCAATTAACCAAAACAAATTTAACAAAATCCAAAACAATAACAAAAATTATACAAACAATACCAAATTTTACCAGTCTAAGAAAAATGTTTTGGACGAGCCCCCATTTGTTATGACCTAAACCGGTCACCACAATTAAGGAGAAGTCGAGTACAATTGCGGTACAAAAATATATTTATTTACTATTATCAAAGGTCATGTTGCTAGCCCATCAGGTCCAAAACCGATCCCAGCCGAAAGATAAGTGACCAGATTCCACGTGCAGCCTCTCCTCGTCTGAAACGAACACGCTATTTATAGCAGAGCAACTCAATCACAAACCGGTGTTCTCAATCCCAGCGCAATCAGCTGGACCTGCAACACACACACACACACACACACACACACACACACAGATGCACAGACCGACACCCACACCCCAGCCACAAACGACCACAAGGGGTCGTCACACAGCCAAATAGAGTCATCTGACCAATCAGAGTAGAGTCACCTGACCAATAAGTGCTAAGTAGATTTTTCTGACCAGTCAGAACCCAGTAAATTCAAAACTGAATTCAATCAAAACTGATTAGAGTCATCTGATCATCAGAGTTGAGGTGAGTCATCTAACCAATCACAGATACGTCATCTGTCTAATCAAAGTAGAGTCTCAAATCAGAGGAGTATCTGACCAATCAGAGTTGAGTAGAGTCATCTGACCAATCAGAGTAAAGTCATCTGACCAATCAGAGTAGAGTCATCTGACCAATCGGAGTAGAGTTATCTGACCAATCAGCTGATACTGCATTCTGAGAGAGTAGCACAATCAAATTAGTGTGTGTACATTAATATGTGTTAACTTTGGGAATGCATGAGTTTAATGAAACTTGTTTGTTGTTTTCTTCTTTTGGTTTGCACAGTATTGATGACATCATTGAACACTACAGGAGGGAGCAGATCGTCGAGGGCCACAGTCTTAAAGATGCTCTATCTGTGCAGGTATGTACAAACAAACTCCTGGAAAGTGCTGTTTCTTCATTATACTGACATTATTGTGCGTCTAATCCTAAATGTGTGATATCTCAGCACCAGGAGCAGGTGCTTACTGACATCGTTGAAGGAAAAGAAATCTACAACACCATCCGCCGAAAAACCAAAGATGCTTTCTATAAGAACATTGTGAAGAAAGGTTACATCCTGTTCAATAAAGGTATTGCAGTGTTTCGTTTCATGTTTCAACGGTCTGTCCCTCTTTTTGAAGATAGACCTGAAAAAGTACATTTATTTGTAAACCTAAATCTAGGTTTACAAATAAATGAAAAATACAAATATGGACAGTGTTATAGACTGATGCAATGAGCAAACAATAAACATAAAATTGTTGTAGTTTTCAAATAAACCATTCACTTTAGTTAATCAAATCAGTATTGTATTTATTAAATCATTTTTAAATGGTCAGTTGTGTTTAAAGAAAAGTTATGCTGAATAACTAAATGGTAACTTTATTTTGGTGTTGCCAGAGAAAATTTTGGCAGGGCATGTAAAAAACTGAACCACTGGCCTGAAGCATGCTAATAGGACTTTTAATTTGCCATTAACCTGGGTTTATTGTTTTCGGTGAATTGTATGCCAATGCAAAATCGGCGCGTTAAAGGTCAGTTTTCTTTAAAAATCAGCGATTTCCACTGGCTGAGTGATATCTGATATAAAGTGGGTCTCAGATTGTACAAGAAGCACTGCATTAAATTACATTTCCCTCGCCATGTCTTTATAATATGAGCATTTATTTTACTCTAGTATATTCAATGGAGCTTCTGCGCTAGCCTGCCAATTCTGACGGGCGCGTGCAGCTTTTTGTCTCGTTTTATGCTTGAGCAACTAAATGAATGCCCAAATTTGTTTAACTGATTGTATTTTAATTACATTAAAACATCAATGCTGTAAAAGGAACCGTATAAAATGGAAAAAAACTCACAATAACAGGTCACAGGAAGTTTATCAGTATGGGAACAGCACTAGCTTGGCATCTACTACATTGGGCCAGTAGAAAAAATCTACTGTTATGTTTACATAAAACTTCACAATAATGCCATCGCATAGGCTTTAAGTGCTTAATTTGAACTGCTTGTTTTATATATCGAGTCAATAGGCTTCAATGTTGTTAAAGAGGCTTGTGACCAAGATGTTATGCAATACGTCAAGTGAGAGGATATCATTGTGTGCATGTATAATTTTGCAGTATGATGTGTTAAAAACCTTCTAATAAAAGGAAAACAGTTTAGACTTGGCTTAACTTTCTCACTCATATTTTTAACATGACTATTAAATTGTAAATTAATGTCTAGAGTTATGCCATGATAAATTAATTCACTTTTTTAATAACTTTTTTTAATCTGCACCTCAAATGAATCCCGTACAGGCCTGTTTCTTATAGAGAAGCACATTCAATGTTAAATGAGACAGCTCAAGCCATCTTGAAATGTGTTGGAAAGCCTGGGTCAGTTGCTCACATGCCTGGCGCAGTGTTTTAGCTGACACATAGATGACTGTGAATGAAGCAGCGTTTCACCCAACGAGTCAAAGAGACCAAATGGCCACTTCCGGATTATCTGGCACCAAATATCAACATTAAAAACTGAATTTGCTGCGGTAGAAGAAGCTGCGTGAATCTTTTCTTTATTTAATAATTGACTTGCGCCTCAGAATTCAAATGCCGACATGCAATGAATACGTGGTTGGGGCGTGAGTAACGGAGCACAGACGCTTATGCCAGTTCTGGAGATCATTGATGATATAATATAATATAATATAATATAATATAATATAATATAATATAATATAATATAATATAATATAATATAATATAATATAATATAATATAATAACACTAATACTGAAAAGGTTCAGGGGTTTTAGAATGACCAAATCAACATTTGAGATGTTTTACAGTGTGCTCAGCCTGCTGGTTTGTCCATTCACACATTTTTATCATTACATGATCTCTTATAACAATAATCACATGTCTTTTTTTAATAACTGGAGGCTGGAATTTTTTCCGTAAAAGTGTTTCGATTGTAGTTTATGTGCATTTTTTCCATTAACCCGTTCGTTTTTTAACCTCATGTCCAAAATGCGCATAAAAATAGGTGGATGGAAACGTAGCTAGTGTAATGATTCTTTAACTGCTGTTGTCGGTTCCAATAGCCTTGTGGTTAACTGCGCTGACATATAGCACCCTGGTGCTCACGGCGACCCGAGTTCGATTCCCGGCTCGAGGTCCTTTGCCGACCCTTCCCCTCTCTCTGATCCCAACTATTTTCTGCACTATTCTATCCATTTAGGGTTAAAAAAACCAAAACAAATAATTGTAAAATTGTGCATCAGAAAGAAAGAAAGATTCATTTATTTAAAATAATTTTTATTTTATTTTTGTAATAATATATGATATCTTAGTAACATAAAATTTTAAAACAATACATAAATAAGTAAAATTCAAAATACGTGAAAATAATACATTTATATACAAATATAAACAAATAAATTGCAATAAATAACACTTATTCTACTTATATTCTTACTCTGTATTATTCTTCTGATGTTCTACTTAGTGAGACACCTTGTAAACATCCAATTTACAAAACATCAGAGCGATATTATTACTGATATTATTTTTCCAATATGATTTCTCTGTTTTGTTTTTAAAGGAAAAGGAAAAAGATGGAAAAATCTGTATTTTATCTTGGAGGGAAACGATTCGCAGCTCATCTACTTTGAGAGTGAGAAACGAGCCACGAAACCAAAGGGTTTGATCGACCTGAGTGTGTGTTCTGTGTACGAGGTCCATGACAGCATGTTTGGCAGGTGTGTGTGTGTGTGTTTTAGTTTTTGATTTTGTGCATCTACAGTTGAAGTCAGAATTATTAGCCTGAATTATTAGCCCCATGTATATTTTTCCCCTAATTTCAGAAGATTTTTCTCAACACATTTCTACACTTGAAGGGCACCTATGGTGAAAATTCTACTTTTCGAGCTGTTTGGACAGACATTTGTGTAGGTATAGTTTACAGACCGTCATATTGTGTGAAATAAACACACCCAGTCGTTGTTTTTTCAATTTATCAACATAAAAACAGTGGACCAATTGGAGCGGTTTTCAAACCAACCACAACTTGACAGAGAAGTGCGGTCCCCCTGCCCATCAATATTGATTGACAGCTCCGTATTAACATGTCCCGGTAGTCACGTGTATAATCATATCAACAAAACAGGACAAGCGCAAAGCAACCGGGAATAAAAGGTCTGTTCAGTTTGCTAGGATCATCAATCATCATCAAATGGGATCAAGAGTAAGCTTCACATGTTTAAAATGTTTTAAAGCAGAGCATGTGTGTAATAAATTACAGCGATTTATACTTTATCAGCACAGCCGTGCGTCAAAACAATTATAAACAACGCTTCAATCCCGGTTTGTGGATGTTAAATCAGGTTTATTTTTTACATTAACATAACAGATACTCATACAGCAGTGGAGATTAACCTGTATCCTGTCACATATGCGTGCAAAAAGAGCGCAAACCTAAACGAGCGTGTTGTTATGTGTGTGTGTATCTGTGTGTGTGCGCGTGAACTTTGTAACGACATTCTGTGTGACTCCTCCTTGCAACTTAACACAATAAATGCATCAAATACTCATTGGGAAAGTTCTTACTGTAGTATTTCTCACCAACGCTAGGTGAGATCTGCTTCCTTTAAGTCTGTCTGTTGTCTGACGCAGCCGAGGGAGGTGATGAATGCACATAGAAACGGTGGGCGGGGAGGACTAGCCTATAGGGTATAAGGTATAATAAAAACCTGATGGGTGTTTTGAGCTGAAACTTTACAGACATATTCTATATTTAATCTGAAAAAAGGTGTAACCTAGGTGCTCTTTAATAGTTTTAATAACTCATTTCTAATAACTGATGTCTTTTCTCTTCGCTATGATGACAACACATATTAGACTAGATATTCTTTAAGACACTAGCATTCAGCTTAAAGTGACATTTAAAGGCTTCACTAGGGTAATTAGGGTAAAGTTAGGGTAATTAGGCAAGTCATTGTATAACAGTGGTTTGTTCTGGAGACAATCCAAAACTGGCATAGTAGCGCAGTAGGAAGTGCTGTCGCCTCACAGCAAGAAAGTAGCTGGTTCGAACCTCGGCTCAGATGGTGTTTATGTGAGGAGTTTGCATGTTCTCCCTGCGTTCACGTGGGTTTTCTCCGGGTGCTCCGGTTTCCCCTACAGTCCAAAGACATGCGGTACAGGTGAATTGGGTAGGCTAAATTGTGTGGGTGTGTGTGGGTGGATGTTTCCAAGAGATGGGTTGCGGCTGGAAGGGCATCCGCTGCGTAATACCTGCTGGATAAGTTGGCAGTTCATTCCACTGTGGCGACCCGGGATTAATTAAGGGACTAAGCCTACAAGAAAATGAATGAATAAATGACAATTCAAAACTAAAATTGCTTAAGTGGGCTAATAATATTACCTTAACATGGGTATAAAACAATTAAAAACTGCTTGTATTCTAGCCAAAATAAAACAAATAAAAAAAAATATAGGTAATACTGTGAAAAATTCCTGAAACTCTGTTCAACATCATTTGGGAAATATTTGATAAAGAAAACAAAATACACAGGAGGGCGAAGGATTTTGACTTCAACTGTAGCAACTTTAGTTTCATGTGACCCACATTTGGGATTTATGTTTTTATTTTGGGGTTTCTTTGCAGGCCAAACTGTTTCCAGATAGTTGTGCAGCACTTTAGCGAGGAGCAGTGTATTTTTTATTTTGCCGGAGAGACGCCGGAACAAGCTGAGGTACCAGTGCTTTTTTAAGATATCACTTTAATCAAAAGTGAGAGTAAAGACATTTGCAGTGTTTTTCTTTTGATCTGTAGATGCATTATATAATCGACCACCAACGTGTGATCCACTGTTAATCCTCTCTCACTATAAAACACATTTTATGATGGTGAAATGTTAAAAACCAATAGTAAAGACAGGTGTTTATACTCGAAGCACTTTAATGGATGTTTTTATAAATGTTTCACCAGGAAGAATTTAATTTAATCTGAATTATTTATCTGAATTGAACATTGTAAATTGAACAAAAAAATTATTCAAATATAAAATTATTTAAATTTAAAAATATATCTGATATCTGAAGTATCGATGCTGAAAATTCAGCTTTAAATCACGAATAAATTCTAAATTAAAATGTCAAATTTTATGTGTAATAAAAAATGATTATTTGAAATTTGTGTAGACATTATGTTTGAATATTTTTTACAATATGTTTTAGTTTTTTATTTAATTGGATTCTATATTAATAAAAACATTAATTATTTTAAAGTCACATTACAAACTAAAACTAAATAAAGTTACATTACTACAATCTAAAAATAAAAACTAATTCAAACATCATTAAAGGGGAGCTATTGCAAAAAAAATCACTTGTTTAAGGGGTCTAAACACAGTTGTGTGGCAGCGTTGTGTGAATATATCCAGAATCTAATGGTAAAAACGTATTTATTTTTTTAATCATAAAAATACTGCAGAATCACTTTGATTGACATTCTCCCTTTGTACGTGCCATCAGAGGGGGAAGCCCCGCCCACTAGTGACAATCTCTCCCTCATTAGCATAGGAAGTTAGTCTTGTTTTTGAATCTGCCACTATGCTGACACACAGGCATTTGTAGCTCCGTGCATGGTTTGGATAGCCTAGTGTGAGTGCGCCCTAAAGTAGCACTGATGGGGTCCAGCAGCAATTAAGAAAATTTAATAATGACTTATGGCACGCTGTAAATATGATTTCTGACACCTTTTTGACTGTGTAGGACTGGATGAAATGTCTGCAAACCTTCTGTAATAACCTTAGGAAGCCCGTCCAGCCATGTTCAAACAAACGCCTGCGTCAGGTAAACTCATTTTCTTCTTATTTTTCTTCAAAAGTGTTACTCTAGGCTAGTTTTTAACAGCAGATGAAGCCCTAGGCAGTTTTTTTTACAGCAGACGGAGCTCTAGGCTAGTTTTTAATAGCAGATAGTGCCCTAGGCAATTTCTTTCTTTTTTTTTTTTTTTTTTACAGCAGACAGCGCTCTAGGCTAGATTTTAACAGCAGACATCGCTTTAGGATAGTTTTTAACAGCAGAAAGTACCCTAGCCAATTTTTTTTTTCAGCAGGTGAAACTTTAGGCTAATTTTTAACAGCAGACAGTGCTCTAGGCTAGGTTTTAAACAACGCCATACCTGCCAACACTCCCATTTTCCCGAGAGTCTTCCGTATTTCAGACCATCTCCCATATTGTTCTGTCTCCCGGAAAACTCCAGGAACAACATCCCATCATCTCCACAACATCTCCATACCCCACACTGCTCTTCACTTGCGCGCACCCAACAACCCATTTTCCCCCCGCTCTTCACTTTGCGCATCACCGCCAGCAGATTTACAGCAGATGGTACTCCAGGATAGTTTTTAACAACAGACAGCGCTGTAGGCTAGTTTTTAACAGAATATGGAACTCTAGGCTATTTTTAAACAGTAGCTGGTGCTCTAGGCTAGGTTTTAAACCGCAGACGGTACTCTAGGCTAGATTTTAAACAGCGGATGGCACTCTAGGATAGTTGTTAAACAGCAGACAGTGCTCTAGGCTAGTTTTTAAAAAGCGGACGGCGCTCTAGGCTAATTTTTAACAGTAGATGGCGCTCTAGGCTAGTTTATAAACAGCAGACGGGAGTCTAGCCTATTTTAAACAGCAGATGGCGCTCGGGTAGTTTTAAATAGCAGATGGTGATCTAGGCTATTTTAAACAGCAGATGGCGCTCTAAGGTAGTTTTTAAACAGCAGATGGCGATCTAGGCTATTTTAAACAGCAGATGGCGCTCTAGGCTAGTTTTTAACAGCAGATGGCGCTCTAGGCTAGTTTATAAACAGCAGATGGCGCTCTAGGCTAGGTTATAAACAGCAGATGGCGCTCTAGGCTATTTTAAACAGCAGATGGCGCTCTAGGCTAGGTTATAAACAGCAGATGGCGCTCTAGGCTATTTTAAACAGCAGATGGTGCTCTAGGGTAGTTTTTAAACAGCATCTGGTGCTCTAGGCTAGTTTTAAAGCAGCACCTGGTGCTCTAGGCTAGGTTTTAAAGAGCAGATGGTGCTCCAGGCTAGGTTTTAAAGAGCAGATGGTGCTCCAGGCTAGGCTTTAAAGAGCAGATGGTGCTCCAGGCTAGGTTTTAAACAGCAGCTGGTGCTCTAGGCTAGGTTTTAAAGAGTAAATAATGATCTAGGCTAGTTTTTAAACAGCAGACAACGCTCTAGGCTAGTTTTTAAACAGCAGACAACGCTCTAGGCTAGTTTTTAAACAGCAGAGGGTGCGCTAGGCTAGTTTTTTTAAACAGCAGATGTCACTCTAGGCTAGTTTTTAAACGACAGACAGCGTTCTTGGCTAGTTTTTAACAGCAAATGGTGCTCTAGGCTAGTTTATAAACAGCAAATGGCGATCTAGGCTATTTTAACAGCAGATGGCGCTCTAGACAAGTTTTTATTTGAATACAGGAGTTTAGGCTATTTTTAAACAGCAGCTGGTGTTCTACGCTAGTTTTTAATAGAGTCTCAAACAAACTCTTGCGTCAGGTAAACTCATTTTCTTTTCATCACGTTTATTATTACTTACTGCAGAGTTACTCCACCAGTGTTTCTCTTTACAGGTCAGCAGTTTATTTCTGAACGTCGAAGAGGCTCACAAACTTCCCAGTAAACATTTCACAAACGCCTACTGCAACATTTACCTGAACAGCATTCAGGTGGCAAAAACCCACCCGCGGGAAGGCCAGAACCCCGTGTGGACGGAGGAGTTCATTTTCGAGTAAACCAATGTTCATACCGATTTGATGTGAATTTTGTGATATTGTGCATCTTTATGAACGTGTCTCTATACTCCTGCAGTGACCTGTCCAGCGAGATCAACAGGTTTGAGATCAGCCTGAGCAACAAGACCAAGAAAAGCAAAGAGAATGATATTTGTACGTTCTTTCATTTTGCTTCATTATTAAATCGTCTAGTCTGATTTTTAACAGCAGATGGAGCTCTAGGCTAGTTTTTAAACAGTAGACAGTGCTCTAGGCTAGTTTTTAACAGCAGATGGCGCTCTAGGCTAGCTTTTAAACAGTAGACGGTGCACTGGGCTAGTTTTTAACAGCAGATAGTGCTTTAGGCTAGTTTTTACCAGCAGATGGCGCTTTAGGCTAGTTTTTAAACAGTAGACGGTGCTCTAGGCTAGTTTTTAACAGCAGATGGCGCTCTAGGATAGTTTTTAACAGCAGATGGCGCTCTAGGCTAGTTTTTAAACAGTAGACAGTGCTCTAGGCTAGTTTTTAACAGCAGATGGCGCTCTAGGCTAGCTTTTAAACAGTAGACGGTGCACTGGGCTAGTTTTTAACAGCAGATAGTGCTTTAGGCTAGTTTTTACCAGCAGATGGCGCTTTAGGCTAGTTTTTAAACAGTAGACGGTGCTCTAGGCTAGTTTTTAACAGCAGATGGCGCTCTAGGATAGTTTTTAACAGCAGATGGCGCTCTAGGCTAGTTTTTAACAGCAGACGGCACTCTAGGCTAGTTTTTAAATAGTAGATGGTGCTCTAGGCTAATTTTTAACAACAGATGGCGCTCTAGGCTAGTTTTTAAACAGTAGATGGTGCTCTAGGCTAGTTTTTAACAGCAGATAACGTTCTAGGTTGATTTTTAACAGCAGATGGTGCTCTAGGCTAGTTTTTAACAGCAGATGATGCTCTAGGCTTGTTTTTAACAGCAGATGACGCTCTAGGCTTGTTTTTAAACAGTATATGAGGCTCTATGCTAGTTTTTAACAGCAGATGGCACTCTAGGCTAGTTTTTAAACAGTAGATGGTGCTCTTGGCTATTTTTTAACAACAGGTGGCGCTCTAGGCTAATTTTTAAACAGTAGATGGTGCTCTTGGCTAGTTTTTAACAGCAGATGGCACTCTTGGCTAGTTTTTAAACAGTAGATGGTGCTCTTGGCTATTTTTTAACAGCAGATGACACTCTAGGCTAGTTTTTAAACAGTAGATGGTGCTCTTGGCTAGTTTTTAACAGCAGAGGGCGTTCTAGGCTAGTTTTTAAACAGTAGACGGTGCTGTAGGTTAGTTTTTAACAGCAGATGGCACTCTAGGTTGATTTTTAACAGCAGATGGTGCTCTAGGCTAGTTTTTAACAGCAGATGGCGCTCTAGGTTGATTTTTAACAGCAGATGGTGCTCTAGGCTAGATTTTAAACAGCAGATGGAACTGTAGGCTAGTTTTTAACAGCAAATGGCGCTCTAGGTTGATTTTTAACAGCAGATTGTGCTCTAGGCTAGTTTTTCACAGCAGATGGCGCTATAGGTTTATGTTTAACAGCAGATGGCACTCTAGGCTAGTTTTTAAACAGCAGACGGTGCTCTAGGTTACTGTTTAAAAACACATGGCGCTCTAGGCTAGTTTGTAACAGCCCATTTCATTCTAGGCTAGTTTTGAAACGGCAGACAGGGATCTTGGCTAATTTTTAATCAGATGGCACTCTAGGCTAGTTTTTAAACAGGAGATGGTGCTCTTGGCTATTTTTTAACAACAGGTGGCGCTCTAGGCTAATTTTTAAACAGTAGATGGTGCTCTTGGCTAGTTTATGGTGCTCTAAACTTGTTTTGAAACAGCAGATAGCGCTCTAGGCTAGGTTTTAAACAGCAGATTGAGCTTTAAGCTTGTGTTTAACAGCAGATGGCACTATAGGCTAGTGTTAAACAGCAGCGCTTTTCTAGCGACACATTTCTGCTGGCACGTTGGGTATATAGCGAGCATTTTCAGTTCATTCATATAAAGCAGGCACATGTCCAAACTCGGTCCTGGAGAGCCGGTGTCCTGCACAGTTTAGTTCCAACCCCTACCAGACACACCTGGGGTAACTAGTCAAACTCTTACTAGGCTTTCTAGAAACATCCTTGCAGGTGTGTTGAGGCAAGCTAGAGCTAAAATCTGCAGGACACCGGCCCTCCAGGACCGAGTTTGGACACCCCTGATATAGAGGATGAACGTAAATGCCCACGCAGTGCATTATGGGATTGAAAGTGGCACAGAAAAGCATTGAGAGCAGCCAAGGGCATCAGAAAAGTTGGCTTAATGCAAATGTCAAGCGAAAAATGCCAGTGGCAACCAATCGCTGTGAAAAGTAGACAAGGCGAGATGTTGATGTGGAAATGTACCATCAGTCAAGTGTTTAGAATGACGTCTGCTCTTCTTCTTCAGTGTTTATGTGCTGCCCGCTGTGTCGTCTTCAGAGGGGTCAAATCATCGACGAGTGGTTTCCTCTGAGTTCCCACGTGCCCCTGAAGAACGTGATGCCCAGTTCACTGCGGCTGAGGGTTCGATACTCTGTCGAGAAGATCATGCCTGTCGAGGTGTACAGTGAGCTAAAAGAGGTGCAGTTTCTTTCAGGACATACATATTCGCCTATTTTACATGATTACTATAAAAAAAAAATCATTGAATGAATTAATAAGCTCCATTTAGCCATCGTTTACAGTGAATATATAACAACTAATGGGCACAACTCTAAACCACTGCTTCTTTGTTGAGTTTGGTGTTGTGTGATGGTGTGTTCTGTTTTGTGTTGGAATGTTGTGTTGTGTGTTTGTTGTGTTATATCATGTCATGTGTTGTGTAATGGTGTAGTGTGCGTGTTTGTGTGTGCTATCAGCTGGTGGTGCTGAGGGATCTGCATGTCGTCAGTGCTCTGGCTCATGTGTGTGGACAGAAGCGCACTCTTCTGGCCAGCGTTCTGCTCCGCATCTTCAGACACCAGAACCAGGAGGCGCAGCTGCTCCGAGAACTCAACGACCGCGAGATCTGTGCTGAAGGTGCATTTTCTGATCCTTTCAGTTCATCACATACACACTGTATCTCAACTAGTGGGTTGCAAAAACATTAACAAAGAGTTACGCCCCATTCACACGGGGCGTCAGCGTCAACGCTTCCCATTCACTTTGAATGGGTGACTTCAGGCGTTGCCGAACTGCATTGTGGATCCATCTGCGCCGATTCAGAGGCGTTGCTCGCTGCAGAAGTTGGGACTAGATCAACTTTTCAAGCGCCGATGGAAGCGTCAGCCTATCAGATCGCTGTATGCAAATACACCAGATAGACAGTGGCCTATTGCTGACTGAATTATATTGGCTGACGGCTTACTACATTGCTGACTGAATTATATTGGCTTTATATATAAATAAATATAGGAAATACTATGTTATTTTTTTCTTGCTTGTTAAACAGCACTTTGGAATGTTCGAAAGAGAAGGATGAGGGCTTTTAAGGGCCTACTCACACTATGCCATCTGTACCGTGCCCAGGCCCGTTTCCCGGATCGTTTGAGAAGTGCGAGTGCGCTGAATCGGGCTCAAGCACGGTTCACTTGGCCGGCCCTGGCCCGGTTGCAAGAGATGTGCCTGAGCGCGGTTCACTTGGGCTTTGGCGCGGTACGCTTGTGTGTGAGTGCAAAATGCGCCAAAGCCCGAAACTGAAAGCGGTATGATACTTTTAAGGGGTTGTTTCATATGGATTAATTAATCATTCTTACTGTTCAGTGATCGCAAACTACCGTAGTTTATTAAAGACGCAAACTCCTCACAGCATGACAGCTGCGCGCCTTCAGCAGACCTCCTCATTCCTGCAGCACGAGGGCTTTATGATTGTTTATGAGCGCCAAAAGTGGCGGATCTGTCCGGTGAAATATCTGACTGCGTGTCACCGCATCCCTAAGGACTGTTTGGCGAAATATTTGACTGCATGTTACTGCATATCAAACGACTGAAACGATATAACTAGAGAAATCTCCACTGTGCTGCTGGGTGAGAGCGTATGGCAAGCCGTTTTAGCATTTAAACCTTGTTCTGACTCCATAAATATATTTAGAGATATCTCTAATTATATTTTGACTAGTCATAATTATAATTCCACTACTCAGAATGACAATTAGAGATATCTGCAATTACAATTGTACTATTACGAAATCAGATTGGAGATATCTGCAAATATATTATGACTGACTAGTCATATTCCTCCATTGACTTCCATTGAAAAATATTTGCAGATATCTCCAAATGAATTTTGACTATTCAAAAATCTAATTTAAGATATCTACAACTGTAATTTGACTATTAGTAAATTAATTAAAGATATCTTCAAATATATTTGTAAATATCTCTAAATATGACGAATTAAAGATATCTCCAAATGTATTATGACTAGTAAGAACTCAGTTAGAAATATCTCTAATTACAATTGTGACTAGTCAAAACTCATTTAGAGATATCTGCAAATATTTTTCAATGGAAGTCAATGGAGGAATATGACTAGTCATAATATATTTGCAGATATCTCCAATCTGATTTCATACTAATACAATTGTAATTGCAGATATCTCTAATTGTCATTCTGAGTAGTGGAATTATAATTATGACTAGTCAAAATATAATTAGAGATATCTCTAAATATATTTATGGAGTCAGAACAGAGATTTAAATGCTAAAAAGGCTTGCCATAGGGAGCGCTTCTCACTGAACAGAGCAGCAGCGATGACGTAAGCGTGCCGAGGCCCGATATGGTGTGAGCGCGGGCCGTCAGGGGAGACGGGAGGGGGGACAAGCGTGCTTTGGCGCGGTTCGAGGCAACTGTACCTAGTGTGAGTACGGCCTTAGTAGTCTTCAACTGTTTATATTGAACATAGAGTGGTGTTCAGTGAGCTGTGTGTTTTCCAGATGAAGCCACGACTCTGTTTCGCGCCACGACGCTGGCCAGCACTCTGATGGAGCAGTACATGAAGGCCACGGCCACACCGTTCGTCCATCACGCGCTCAAAGACTCCATCCTGAAGATCATGGACTCCAGACAGTCCTGTGAGGTACAGCATTCACAGGTCCACACACTTCTCTTCCGCTGCTTTTTCTTTGTGAACGTTGTGCTGGAGTTTAACGACGGTCATTTTAATTATGAAGGCCATTATAAATGCTGCTTTTCTCTGTCTCATGTTTGGTGTGTAAATCAGCTGAATCCCTCAAAGCTGGAGAAGAACGAGGATGTGAATGTGAATCTGGCTCATCTGCTGAGCATCGTGTCGGAGCTGCTGGAGAAAATATTCATGGCTGCGGAAATCCTCCCTCCGTGAGTCTCTCAGCTCTATAAGATATACAAGTACTTTATGAGGATGAAGCCTTTATTTGTCACATTCACTCTTACATGCAGCCAAATTGCACCCCCCCCCCTAACCCCCCCCCATCTCCCCCCCCCCCCCCCCTCGATCATTACGCAAACATCACACATTCCAGGAAAAGACAGTTCAGACAAGAGATAGCTTTTAGAAAGAGAGGAAAGAAGATGCATTTGAGAAGAGAGAAATAAAAGAAAATAACCCCTAATTCATAACTGCACTAATTCAAGGAAAGTGTGAGATCAAGGGGGAAAAAGGCCCTAGCAACCAAGCTTATAAACACATAGACATAGCATCGCAACAGGGGATGGGAACAGGGGATGTGGATGAGTCTGATGAAGGCGGCAGCCATCTGGTCCTGCCACTTAGGCAGCGCTGGTCACAGACCTGTCTACCCACACCGGTGGGTGAAAACACATAAAGGCATGTGATGCGGGGCTAGGTAGTGGTTGTCTATCTGAAGCTTTGTACATGTGGGTGCGTAAGCCTGTAGAGTCTCAACAGATAGTACATACTGTAATGTTTTAAATCATACTGTAGTTAAGTACTCTAATATATGTGTTGTGGTAATTCTATAGTTGCTATGGTAACGCAACAGCTCTAGTAATATAAACAAGTTAGTCTGTTTTGGTGATTCTATAGTTGCTATGGTAACACAACTATAGGATTTTAAAGAAATTAATCTGTCATGATAATTTTATAGTTGCTATAGTAACACAACAACTACAGTAAACAAATGAATCTGTTGTGGTGATTTTATAGTTGCTATGGTAACAACAACTACAGTAAACAATTGAATCTGTTGTGGTGATTTTATAGTTGCTATGGTAACACAACAACTACAGTAAACAAATGAATCTGTTGTGGTGATTTTATAGTTGCTATGGTAACAACAACTACAGTAAACAATTGAATCTGTTGTGATTTTATAGTTGCTATGGTAACACAACAACTACAGTAAACAAATGAATCTGTTGTGGTGATTCTATAGTTGCTATGGTAACAACAACTAGAGTAATATAAACAAATTAATATGTTGAGATGCTATGGTAACGCAACAATTTCGGTAATAGGAACAGTTATTCTGTTGTGTTGATTCTATAGTTGCTATGGTAACAAGAACTATAGTAAAATAAACAAATTAATTTGTTGTGGCAATTTTGTAGTTGCTATGGCAACACAACAACTATAGTAATATAAACAAATTAATCTGTTGTGGTGATTCTATAATTGCTATGGCAACACAACTATAGTAATATAAACAAATTAATATGTTGTGGCGATTCTGTTGTTGCTATGGTAACACAACTACTATAGTAATATAAACAAATGAATCTGTTGTGGTGATTCTATAGTTGCTATGGCAACACAACTATAGAAATATAAACAAATTAATCTGTTGTGGTGATTCTATAATTGCTATGGCAACACAACTATAGTAATATAAACAAATTATTATGTTGTGGCGATTCTGTTGTTGCTATGGTAACACAACTACTATAGTAATATAAACAAATGAATCTGTTGTGGTGATTCTATAGTTGCTATGGCAACACAACTATAGAAATATAAACAAATTATTATATGTTGTGGTGATTCTGTTGTTGCTATGGTAACACAACTACTACAGTAATATAAACAAATGAATCTGTTGTGGTGATTCTATAGTTGCTATGGCAACACAACTATAGAAATATAAACAAATTAATATGTTGTGGTGATTCTGTTGTTGCTATGGTAACACAACTAGTAAATTAATATAAACAAATGAATCTGTTATGGTGATACTATAGTTCCTATAGTAACACACCTACTAAAGTTATGTAAACGAATTAATTTGCTGTGGTGATTATGTAGTTACTTTAGTAACTAGTAATATATAACAGTTGACCCAATACTGTATGTATAACTATAAGGGTATATTATGCTACTGAATACTAAAGTATACTACAGTATTTATGAGTTTATCAGTTGACTATATTTAATACTACAGTACACTGGAGTGTTCATTAACCGAAATTTAGATACTTCAAATATATAAAGTATGGTATGGTTAAAACACTAGATTTTACTATAATTTACTTTTTTTTCTTAATGGAAAATGTGGCAGAATGGGGTTTTATGCGTGTTGGTGGCTTTTTTTTTGCAGGACTCTCCGGTTCATTTACGGGTGTTTACAAAAAGCTGTGGAGCAAAAATGGCCCAGAAACACCACCATGAGGACTAGAGTTGTAAGGTATGGTTCTATTGCAGGACATTTTGAATTTATTTGTATTTAGTTTCATTTAAAAATTAAATAATAAATTAAAATAAATAATAATGTAATGTACAGTTGTACAGTTATTAGCCCTCCCATAAAATGTAATTTATTTTTTCCAATATTTTTCTTTAAATTATGTTGTTTTTTTTTGTTTGCCTAAAATAAAAAATAATAATGATTAAATGTTTTTTTTTTTTTTTTAGCCAATAGGTCAATATTATTAGCCCCCTCAAGAAATATCATTTTTCAATTGGCAACATAACTAACTAATGTTGTCCAGTGACTTGCCTAATTACACTAACTTGCCTAATTAACCTAGTTAAGTCTTTAAATGTCACTTTAAGCCGAATACTAGTATATTGCAAAATAATGAAATATTATGTGCTGTCATCATGACAAAGGCAAGGCAAGTTTATTTATATAGCACACAGTGGCAATAAAAAAGTGCTTTGCATAAACAGGAAAAAGAGACACGTATAAATAAAATAAAATTAAATAAAACAAAAACAGATGAAAACAGCATAAAGACAGTTTTTCCATGTTCCCAAACACCGTTGTATCATATTTTCTCACTTTACTCTGGGACTTCCCCATTCTGGTGATCACTATTGAACGTCTCGAACAGATTTTATTTTTCACCTAAGATCGAAAAGTTGAGCTTTACAGCTCTAATTCTGTGCCTCCCAATTTCAACTTTCTTCTGGAACAAAGACAAAATGATTTAATTATTAGAAAAGATTGATTAAATCTATTGTTTAAAAATGTGTATATTTTCTCTGATAAACAGCACTTGGGAAATATTTGTGAATGATTACGATTTTACGGGAGAGCTAATCTGTATTTCAATAATACATTTAATTATTTGAAGAAATATATCCAAATTCTATATTACAAAAATCTATACATTTTAGAAAATTAGGATTAATACCACACCTGAAAGCTGAATAAATGTTGATGGTTTAAGACAATATTCGGCTGATGTTGAACTACAGAAAATCTGGAATCTGAGAGTTAAAAAAATCTAAATAATGAGAAAATCTATTTTAGAATTTAACTAGATTATTAAAGATTGAGAACAAACTTTGAGGCTGGCTTGTGAAAGCCTGTTGGTAATAGTTTATTTAGTTTAAACAGTTTTAAAAAGTATGAAATGAAAGATAGATAGATAGATAGATAGATAGATAGATAGATAGATAGATAGATAGATAGATAGATAGATAGATAGATAGATAGATAGATAGATAGATAGATAGATAGATAGATAGATAGATAGATAGATAGATAGATAGATAGATAGATAGATAGATAGATAGATAGATAGATAGATAGATAGATGTGCTAGCATGAGTCAAACAAGCCAACGCCCACTTCTCTACGATGTTCTGATGCTGAGATACAGCTGTTGTTATATAGTTGCTAGGTAAGTCTGTTTTGTTGCTATGGAGTTGATTGCCAGCTTAGACTGATGATGGATCAAAGCTTCTTGCTAGTATGAACAGTTAAATACAACCCCCATATCTCTATATCACTGCAGCATGACGATATCAATCTGAACCTCTATAATGGCAGTCTATGGGACCGTTGCTAGGGTCCAGTATCTGGTTGTTAGGGTGTGGCAAGAAAGTTAAAAGCTCATCAGTTATTGGTAGTTTGGTAGTCTGAGTTAAATGAGCCCAGTGAGAAGTCTGTGCGACAGTCTGATGTAGAGTTATGAGCTCACAAAGTTTGACCCAATGTAAAGTCAATGACAGTTTTTTTGCAGTGAAAGTGTATGGGACAGTTTCTAGGGTCCCAAAAGTGGTTGCTAGGGCGTGGCCAGAAAGTTAAAAGCTCATCAGTTATTGGCAGTTAGTTAGTCTGAGTTAAATGAGCCCAGTTAGAAGTCTGTGTGACAGTCAGAGTTATGAGGTCACGAAGTTTGGTCCAATGTTAAGTCAACAGGAATTTTTCCGACGGTCCCGGGACATTTTTCGGAAAACCGAAAGTCGAATCAGTCGGAAAATATATAGCTACCCGAGTCAGACCAGTTTGGAGGTCTGGTGTGAGTTTGGTGGTCATAGCTCGAAAGCTCTAGAAGGAGATAGAGTTTAATTTTTGGTCTCAGAAGAAAAATAGGATAACAGTAGTCTGGCTTGCTACAATTCCTAGCAAAGCATATTACTAATAAAAAATAGGTTTTTATATATTTATGGTAATGAATTCTGAAAATGTCTTCATGAAGCATAATCTTTACGTAATCTAATACATTTTGGCTTAAAAGAAAAATATGCAATTTTGGCAATATATTGTTGTATATTGCTATAAATGCACCATGCATTGTGCCCTAATGTCGCATTATTTAAACTAATCTATTGTTTTATGTTTTCCAGTGGATTTGTCTTTCTCAGATTGATCTGTCCTGCAATTGTCAACCCAAGAATATTTAACATCATTGCTGGTGAGCTGCTTCAGACTGTATTTATTTATTTATTTTTTACAGTCTTTAAATGGACAGTTCACCCAAAAATTTCAATTCTGCAATAAACAGTACTGTGCAAAAGTCCTAAGCGCTATACCAGCTTTGTTGGCCTTAGAATTTTGCACAATATTTAATATTCTTCATTATACCATCACCAAAACAACAGATTTGATGTTGGCCTAAAACTTTTGCACAGTACTGTATATCAAACCAAAATCCAAAATATAGCAATGTCAATTTTTTCCAATAGCGTGCGGTGGACTAATCGGAAGAGCTTAGAGGCGGAACAACCATAACAAGCTTCTGCTTACAGGCTCTCAGTGGCTGTTTCCGAACACCCTCTTGCTTATGCAGTGTTTTTTTCCCAAAAACCATTGCCTGTCACATTTATATAAGCAATTTCTTATGTGTGTGTGTAGATCCTCCGTCTCCTGTCGCTTCACGGACTCTCACTTTAGTGGCCAAAGCGGTGCAGAATCTGGCCAACCTTGTGGAGTTTGGTGCCAAAGTAAGAACAAACACTTTCTGAAGTGCGTTTCAGTAGATGTTACAGATTTCGTCAGAATCTGCATGATTTGATTCTCTCTTCTCAGGAGCCGTACATGGAGGGAGTGAATCCATTCATCAAGAGCAACAAACACAGAATGATCCTGTTTCTGGACGAGCTCGGGGTTCGTCATCCATTACAGAGATGCTTTGATTTGTTACAGATGTTTGTGGTAGACACAATTAGCATATTATTATTAATATTAGCATCATTCATTTATAATATTATTATTAATTAATAATTAGATACAAAACAATTAGTTATTCAACAAAAGCATAATTATTGTGCCATGAACATTTAAAAGTACGGTAAAATGATAGCGAAATAGAGAATACTATGGTGAAAATATACAGAAATACAGAATACTGTGGTAAATTTTTTCAGAAATATAGATTATTATGGTAAAATGATACAGAAATATAGAATAGTATGGTAAAATGATAGTGAAATATAGAATATAATGGTGAAATGATAGTGAAATACAGAATAGTGTGGTAAAATGATAGTGAAATACAAAACAGTGTGGTAAAATGATACAGAAATATAGAATAGTATAGTAAAATGAAAGTGAAATAGAGAATAGTATGGTGAAATGATAGTAAAATACAGAATACTATGGTGAAAATATACAGAAATACAGAATAATGTGCTAAATTGTTTCAGAAATATAGATTATTATGGTAAACTGATACAGAAATATATAATAGTATGGTAAAATGATAGTAAAATACAGAACAGTGTGGTAAAATGATACAGAAATAAAGAATAATGTGGTAAAATGATACAGAAGTAAAGAATAATGTGGTAAAATGATACAGAAATACAGAATAGTGTGGTAAAATGATACAAGAAATAAAGAATAATGTGGTAAAATGATACAGAAATACAGAATAGTGTGGTAAAATGATACAGAAATAAAGAATAATGTGGTAAAATGATACAGAAATACAGAATAGTGTGGTAAAATGATACAGAAATACAGAACAGTGTGGTAAAATGATACAGAAATACAGAACAGTGTGGTAAAATGATACAGAAATACAGAATAGTGTGGTAAAATGATACAAGAAATAAAGAATAATGTGGTAAAATGATACAGAAATACAGAACAGTGTGGTAAAATGATACAGAAATACAGAACAGTGTGGTAAAATGATACAGAAATACAGAATAGTGTGGTAAAATGATACAGAAATAAAGAATAGTGTGGTAAAATGATACAGAAATACAGAATATTATGGTGAAATGATAAAGAAATACAGAATAATGTGGTAAAATGACCGTATAATACAGAACAGTGTGGTAAAATGATACAGAAATACAGATTAATGTGGTAAAATAATAGTAAAATACAGAATAGTGTGGTGAAATGATACAGAAATAATACTGATGATCTTTAAATTAGGCGCCAGATCCCAATAATCCACATCTATTCATAGCATTCAGTCTTTTCTTCAAGTCTGTTGAGAAATCTTGCTGTAATATTGATGTTGTGAGTTTAATGTGTGTGTAAGAGGATAAGGAAATACAGAATATTAGGGTAAAATGCAGAAATAACACAAATGATCCTCCAGAGGGCGCCAGATCCCTTTAATCGACACCCATCTATTACCTAATACCCAGTCTATTCTTTATTTCTGTGCTGAAAGCGTGCAGTAATATTGATGTTGTGTGTTAAATGTGTGTGTGTGTTCAGAAGGTGTCTGAGCTGCCGGAGCCCACAGAGCACTTTAACACAGATGTGGCTCGAGATCTGGCTGCTCTGCATCAGCTCTGCGTCACACATCTGGATGAGCTGCGGACGCTGAGCAACGACAGAGGAGCACAGCAGGTACAGCATTAATAAGTGAAAATAAAGGGGAAAATCTGAAATGTCATTGCTATTTAAAACAATAAGTAAATAAATAAAAGTATATAAGTATATAAAAAAAGTATATATAAGTATATAAAAATAAAAAAGTAAATAAAAGTAAGTATATATATATATATATATATATATATATATATATATATATATATATATATATATATATATATATATATATATATATAAATGAAAAAATGGGTAAATAAATAAAAGTATATAAAAATAAAAAAGTAAACAAATAAAAGTAAGTATATATAAATAAAAAAATAAATAAAAGTAAGTATATATATAAAAGAAAAATAAGTGAATAAATAAAAGTAAGTACATATAAATAAAAAACTTAATAAATAAATAAAAATAAGTATTTCAAAATAAAACAATAAATAAAAGTAAGTATATATAAAAGAAAAAATAAGTGAATAAATAAAAGTATATAAAAATAAAAAAGTAAATAAATAAGAGTATATATAAAGAAAAAATAAGTAAATAAATAAAAAGAAGTACATAAAAATAAATAAATAAAAGTAAGTATATATAAATAAAAATAAGTAAATAAATAAAAATAAGTATATACAAATAAAAAAGTAAATAAATAAAAGTAAGTATATATAAATGGAAAAATAAGTAAATAAAAAAGTATATAAAAATAAAAAGTAAATAAATAAAAGTATATATAAATAAAAAATAAGTAAATAAATAAAAATAAGTATATAAAAATAAAATAATAAATAAAAGTAAGTATATATATAAAAGAAAACATAAGTGAATAAATAAAAGTATATAAAAATAAAAAAGTAAATAAATAAAAGTATATAAAAATAAAAAATAAGTAAATAAATAAAAGTATATAAAAATAAAAAATAAGTAAATAAATAAAAGTATATATAAATAAAAAATAAGTAAATAAATAAAAATAAGTATATAAAAATAAAATAATAAATAAAAGTAAGTATATATATATAAAAGAAAACATAAGTGAATAAATAAAAGTATATAAAAATAAAAAAGTAAATAAATAAAAATGTACTAAATGTACTTTCATTGCAGACGATACAACAAACATCATTAACTGTGTTCCTCATGATTTTTTTTGTAAACACCATTCCAATTTTGGTTCTTGCAACACATTTAAAAAAAAGTTGTGACAGTGAAGCATTTACCACTGTGTAATGTTTTACCACTTTTCACAAAACTTAAGAGACGTTTAGGGACTGAAGTGATGAAGTGTTTCAGGTGTCATTTGATCCCGTTCTTCCTGCAAACAAGTCTTAAAGTGGGCAACATCGTCGCATTTTGCCACTGGTCGGGACTGCAGGCAGGCCAGTCAAGTACCTGTAACCTCTTCCTCCGCAGCAGTAAGGTGTGCAGAATGTGGTTTTGCATTGTCTTGTTGAAATATTCATGGGTGCGACGGCCCGCAACCAGTGGCGTAGCGCAGAATGCGGAGACCCCCCTGCTGGGATCACTGACGGGGCCCCCTGATTATGTGGGGGGGTGGGGGAAGACAACTTGGAGAAGCGATCACAAATTGAGGAGCGGGGTGGAGCGACAACGCGGGGAAGCCTTCACAAACTGAGGAGCGATCACAAACCGAAAGCGGCGAGAGCGTCAAAGTAGCAGAAGTCATTCAATTTTAATGAGAACCGGCGGCGAGAAACAGCGCGGCGCGTTGAAATTAAGTCAACTTTATGGTATGAGCTATGACGTGGTTTGGCGGCAAGCAATCAGAATGAACTAGTCCACCGCTTGAGAGGAGTTCAGAGAACACAGACCTGTGAACTTTGGTTCCGACCACAGTTTGATTATTGTGGTTGCCGGATTTTCAAGTATTGAAAATCGCAACGACGCAGGGCCCCCTAATCATGCGGGGCCCCCCCCCACGGGCCTGTCCGCTACGTCACTGCCCGCAACCCACAAGCTCACCACTGCCACTTGCTGTGGCGCCCTGTGAGCTCCGAGCGGTGAGAGTGCTCACTACGGAGTGTAGTATGTCAGACTGTTTCCCGTGCCGCCGTGAGTAATTGTGTAGTGGACCCGGAAGGGGTTCACTAACAGGTGTGGGATGCCCAACACCAACAAAACAAAAAAACAAACAAAAAACAAAGAGTTCTCAAAATAAAAAATGATGGCCTTGTCCCGGAAGTGTAAAAAGATGGTTTATTCATAACATTCAACAGCCCAGCGCAGATAAAAGTACAGTGACCTATTTCCCAAAAAGCTATGTACAAAAAAAAAATAATTACAAAGTAACAACTCAAATAAACAAAACAAAATACAATATATACAACACAAAACAATCTGCAATATATGAGAGAAACTTATCTACGTCACACAGACACTAGATTATAGGAAGGATTGCTTACGTTCTGCCACAACGCACTAGCCAGGTGAACTGACCCCGAGTCTGCCGTCTCCTCTTAAAGGCTAGACTCCGCCCCCTTTTTTGGAGCGTACCAAAAACAGGTGATTTCAGGTAAGTATCTACATAATAACAATACCATAGACTGTAAAATATATGGACGTAGTATCCGTGACGTCACCCATAGGTTTCTAAAGAGCGCAAAAGAAGCCACAAGTAGCTACAGACACCTGCTGGCATTTAGCTTGGAGCCGGTTCACACACTTTACTTTGGGAGAAACGCTTAATACTTTATCACCTGTGACTCGTTTGTGTTCTGACCAATTGTGCTTGGTTGTACACTATATCAATAAAGTGTTTAGTCTTTTAAAAACACTGCTGTAATACATTGAGCCACTAAACATTGTGCTTATGACGTTTTTCAACAGGAGGAAAACGCGAATTACTTCCAAACACTTCAGATATAGTCTGTGTTAGTTACTGTAAGACTATTGATGAAATCCAGCATGACACTGTATGACAACGCTTCAGATGACTGATCTAGAGCCTACAGCTAATCAATCTGACAGATTCTGAAGTGCATTACAGCTCTAAATATAAATATAAACGATAAATGATCTTAAATAAAACAAATACATGTATAGAGATGGTATATAACTTTACTCACATGGGAAACGGAGGCCACGTGAATGGTTTGTGAGCACAATTAATTAATTAATTAATCTATCTAATAATTGTAGGAAACAAGTCCAAAAGGCAGTTGACTGTGTAAAGCCACATAAAAAACACAGAAATACGATAAATATGCCGAGTTCAGTGGATAATCTGCAGGATTCACGGCGGTGACGGCGACCAACGAGACCTAGCTGTCACTCAAGTGGCCACGCCCTTAATTATGCAAACTTAATATAAAGGAAACGGATGAGTTATAAAACATTCACCCCTTCACAGTTGTCATGAAGGGTAATATTAGCTGTATTAAGCAAAATCTTTTTTGTAGCAGGCTGTAAACACCTTTATTTCTGCTGTAAAGTTGGCCATTCTAACAGTGGGCTCAATTGAAATTTGCTCTGTTTTGGAGCCAGGAGCGGCCAGGACTAGCGGAATTTCAGATGAATTGCAGTTTCAGTTACTTCCGTATTGGCTTCCTGAGGGAGAGCGGGATTTTTAAATGTGGCATTCCTAAATATAAAGCACACAGCTACTCATAAGATCCAACATCTATACATGAACAAACAACAATCGGAGGTTTAATGTCATAAATCGCACCTCTACAACGCTGGCTGTGCCCTATTAAAAAAAACAACTGGTACGGTTGGCGCTTCAGTGCTTGGTGCCACCACAGCGGGGCCAGTGACGTCATAAGCCGGCGCCATTCTCTCGCTTGGTTTGGCCGGCACACCACTGAAGACCACCTTTTCCGGACAAATGAGGAAAGGCAAACACAAAGACGCAAAGGCGTCCCTGAAAAAGAAGGCAACATATTGTGCTCCATTAATGCCCTTCAGCATTAATGGTACTTCACAGAAGTGCAAAATACCTTTGCCAAAAGCGCTGACTCAAGCCCAAACCATGACAGACTCTGGCTTTTGGACTTGTTGCTGGTAACAGTCTGGATGATCCTTTTCTTCTTTGGTCCATAGCACACGGCGTCTATTTCCACCCCAAAAACACCTGAGCACAGTACACGTTTCCACTGTGTGATGGTCTATATTAGATGCCTCCGAGCCCAGAGAAGTCGACGGAGCATCTGGACACTGTTAACATAGGGCTTCCTTTTGGCACAGTACAGTTTTCTCTGGGTGTAACTATGTATTGTGCTACATGACAGGTTTGCCGCAGTCGTCCTGAGCTCATGTGCTGATCTGACTTACAGATGATTTCTTGAGGATTCTTTATGCAGCGCCGCATGACGGGTCGGAGATCACAGTTGTTCAGCTTAGGCTTGCGCTCTTCTTCTTTACACGCTGAAATTCCTCCAGATTCCTTGAATCTTTTAATGAAGGTGAAAAATCCAAATTTCTTCCTCTCTTTCTTTGAGGAACATTGTTTTAAACATTGCAATCATTTTCTCTGGTGTTTGTTGACAAACTGGCGATTCCCCTCACCCCAACTTGGCTCCTAAAGGACTAGGCCTTTCTTGGTTGCTGCTTTTGTACCAAATCATAATTACAATCACCTGTTGACATCACATCCTTATTTTACCAGTTTACCAGATCAGTCCTGTTCCTGGAATGTGTTGCAAGTCTGAATGACAGGAGAGGGTGTATATTAACAGATTAAATTAGGTTGACCTGACACAACCTGACATATTTTGTGTTCAGATTTTCTGCAATGAAATACAAGTCAAAGTAAATTTGGAAATCACAACTTTTTTTTTCTTTTACTTGTGTTAACCATACTGTCGCAACTCTATCTGATTTGGGGTGTAATATAAATATTAATTAATAAAAATAAATAAATATTAATAATAATGAACATTTATATTAATATCATATAAATATGTATATAAAATTAATATATGTATTAATATTCAATGCGTAATTATATTAATGTAATATTCATTTTAATATTAATAATAAATACAAGTTTCAAAACGTATAAAATTTACTTGATTTATTAAAAAAAAATGTACTGCGTTTCTAAAACAACTATACCTATAAAACATTTCACTCTTACTACAAACAAGTATAAGAAATATAAACAAGAGCATAGATTATAAGTTGTACTTTCAATTTAAAGTTCACTAAATGTTTGAAAAGTCAATTCTAATAGATGTTTTTGTTGCATTAACACACTTTTGACCAGCAGGTGTCGCCAGTGCATAGCGTTTCAAACGCTTTGACTCATTTCCCAAAGCAGTTGCTTGAGCTGTTTAAAGCGTATTTTCTCTCATCGCTAGTTTTTCCCTCATAATGTGTGATTGTGTTTCTCTCAGCACGTGTTGAAGAAGCTGCTGGCGGTCTCTGAGCTCCTTCAGCAGACTCAGGGTCAGTACAGCGGGAGCAGCGGCGGACGCTAGAATTACTGTACACTGATGACCAATACTGGAGGATCTGAGTTGTCGGATTCATTGCTCTCATCTGACTTATTTAATTCACTTGATTCCTTTGATTCATCTCTTTCATCTGATTAATTTGACTCATTTGAGTAATTGGATTCATCTGACTCACTTGATTCATCTGATTAGTTGGATTCATCTGACTCATTTGATAAATTGAATTCATCAAATTTATTTGATTAATCTGAAATCTCTCATCTACTGTACCTTAAAAAAATGTTGAGGTAAAAAAAGTCACAATCACCTTTATCTTTCCATTAGAGGAAACAAATATCCATAACTGGAGTTTTGCATCAAACACTGACACAGTTTCCTCTAAAATCAAACACATTTTCTGAATCCTCTGACTGCTGTGATGCTCAATAAGAAAAATTTCAACTTACAGAAAACATGCATGAACAGACCATGAAGTAATTTAAATTGAAGTCATTTAATTCACTTGATTCATCTGATTTATTGCATTTATCTCGTTCATCTGATTCATTGGAATAATTGGATTCAATAAATTCACTTGATTCATCTGATTGATTGGATTAATCTTTTTCATCTGATTCACCTGACTAATCAGATTCATGTGATTAATTGGATTTATCTCAGTTATTTGATTAATTGGATTTAGCGGCTTCATTTGATTCATTGATTAATCTTTTTCATCTGACTAATCAGATTCATGTGATTCATTTGATTCACCTGGTTAATTGGATTCACCCGATTCATCTGATTAATCTCTTTTATCAGACTCATTTGATAAATTAAATTCATCATTTATTTGGTTCAAACATTTCAACGTACAGAAAACATGCTTGAAAAGACCAAATAATTTCCTCAGAATGAGGTTAAAGTCACAATCACCATTATTTTTTCACCAGAGGAAACAAATATCCATAACTAGAGTTTTGCATCCTGCAGTATTAAACACGAACACAGTTTTCTCTAAAATCAAACACATCCTCTGACTGCTGTGATGCTCAAAAAGAAACATTTCAACTTACCGAAAACATGCTTGAACAGACCAAATCATTTCATTGACTTGATTCATCTCGTTCATCAGATTCATCTGATTAATTGAATTCAACGGATTCACTTGATTCATCAGATTAATTGAATTCACCTGATTCATCTGACTAATTAGATTCATGTGATTCGTTTGATTCATCTGGGTAATTGGATTCCCCTGATTCATTTGATTCATCTGATTAATTTGATTCATTTAATTCACTTTATTCATTTGATTCACCTGATTCATCTGATTAATCTGATTCATTTGCCTACTTAGATTCATCCGATTTACTTGATTCACCTGGTTAATTGGATTCACCTGATTCATTTGATAAATTAAATTAATTTATTTGATTCATCTGATTCAAGCATTTCAACGTATAGAAAACATGCTTAAAAAGACCAGTTGATTTCTTTGATTTGATTCACCTGATTCATCTCGTTAATCTGAATAATTGGATTCAGCAGATTCACTGGATTCACCTGATTCATCTCTTTTTATCTGACTAATCGGATTCATGCAATCCATTTGATTCACCTGGTTAATTGGATTAATCTCGTTCATCTGATTCATTGGATTCACCTGATTCATCTGATTAATCTCTGTTAACTGACTTATTTGATAAATCGAATTTATCAGATTTATTTGATTCATCTGATACAAACATTTCAACATACAGAAACAAGCTTGAAAAGATCAAATCATTTCTTTGATTTGGTTCACCTGATTCATTGGACTCATCTCGTTCATCTGATTCATTTGATTAATCGGATTCATCTTATTCATGTGATTCATCTGGGTAATGGATTCATCTGATTCATTTGACTTATTCGATTATTCAGATTCATCTGATTCACTTGATTCATCTTTCATCTGACTCATTTGATACATTGAATTCATCGGATTTATTTGATTCATCTGATTCATTTGAAATCGCTCGTCTACAGTAGTTTGAAAAAGAATAATCAGAATGAGGTTAAAGTCACAATCACCTTATTTTTCCACCAGAGGAAGCAAATATCCATAACTAGAGTTTTGCATCCTGCAGTATCAACACTAACAAGTTAATACACATTTCAACGTACAGAAAACATGCTTGAACAGACCAAATATGCTTTATAAACTCATATATTTCTGGTGTTTGTTTTTTTTAGATGTCGTGTTTGAGGAGAAAACAAGCTTTAAATCTGATTTGATATATATTATCTGTCTGATAGAGGAACTACAGGTGCAGAAGAAGCGCTTTTGTATTAAAACTGTTATGTTGGAATGGCAGAACTGAGAATAATGCAATATTTTCTGACATGATTCCCTGACAATATGCATAAAGATGTGGATGAGATGACACTATCGGGTATGCATGCACATTTAATGCTCGTGTACAAATACAGTGATTACGTTTTCTAATATATATATATGCAAATAAATCAAAGGAATTTTGTTTGTTTGTACGTTTATTCATGTGAATTTCTTAAATATTCTTGATTTACAATCTTGTTCTGTCATTTATTATGTATTTTTAAGATCATAAATATTTGAAGATGACTTTATCAAACATAACATCAGGCCTGCACGATGGTGAAAATAAAACTACATTGCAATATTACATTTTTCTGTTATATATATTGCAATAATGAGTATAATTTTACCAGATGATGTTTACATTTACATCGTCATTTAGCAGACGCTTTTATGCAAAGCGACTTACAAATGAGGACAAGGAAGCAATTTATACAACTATAAGAGCAACAATGAATAAGTGCTGTAGGCAAGTTTCAGGTGTGTAAAGTCTAAGAAGGAAAACATTTGTAATTTCTTTTTTATTTTATTTATTTATTATTTTTTTTTGAGTACAGTTAGTGTGATATCTAGAGAAGCAATTGCAGATTAGGAAGGGAAGTGGAGACTAAATAGTTGAGTTTTTAGTGGTTTCTTGAAGACAGCGAGTGACTCTGCCGTTCTGATGCAGTTAGGGAGTTCATTCCACCAACTGGGCAGATTGAACGCGAGAGTTCGGGAAAGTGATTTCTTCCCTCTTTGGGATGGAACCACGAGGCGACGTTCATTCACAGAACGCAAGTTTCTGGAGGGCACATACATCTGCAGAAGTGAGAGCAGATAAGAAGGGGCACAGCCAGAAATCGCTTTGTAGGCAAACATCAGAGCTTTGAATTTGATGCGAGCAGCAACTGGCAGCCAGTGCAAACGGATGAGCAGCGGAGTGACATGTGCTCTTTTAGTTTCATTAAAGACCACTCGTGCTGCTGCGTTCTGGAGCAGCTGAAGAGGCTTGATAGAGCAGGGGCGCAACTACACATATACTGAAAGGTATGCGGGTTCAAGTTTTGTAACTAAAATAAAATAGTTTTGAACAAAAAAAGTTACCAAAAGGCCTGATGTATCAATATGACACATAATAAATTTATAAAAACATGTATATTGTATAAAATGGATTTTGATAGAAGGATTAAAAACATTTCAGTTCCAAAAAATTTGAATATTCGGACAATTTGTTCATGTGTCAACTTTAACAGGGTTAAGAATCATTATAATCAAGTATATAATATTTATATAGGTACATTTTTAATCCAAATATTTTATCTGAAATATCGGTTTATGTGAAATAGGTCTGTACTTACATAAACATACATTTTGTGTGATCCCTCTTATTTAGGCAAAATAGTTAAATAATTAATAATGAATAATAATAAAGAAAAAAAACAGAATAATCTTATAACTTTTGACCTCAGCTGTACTGTATGTATGATTTGACAGTTTCATTTTGATAAAAATTGTAAAAAAAAAATCTAAAGTTACATTTACATGAACACTTTACACTTGGCTCTGCGACTGCATGTTATTGTGTTGATTTTGAATTAAAATGTGTGTGCCAACGTATGCAACTCATGGTATAATTTTTTATTTATTAAAATACAATATTATACTCATACAAAATGCAAAAAAAAACTTTTTTAACAAAACATATTTATTTATTTATTTATTTATTTTTTAAACTTTTAGTAAGGATAATTTCAAAAATAGATTTGGCACAATGGCGCCCCCCCACGTGTGGCGCCCCTATGCGCCGCATATACTGCATACCCCCTTTTTGCGCCACTGTGATAGAGTTAGCTGGAAGCCCGGCTAGTAGAGAGTTGCAGTAATCCAGTTCGGAGAGAACAAGAGCTTGAACAAGGAGTTGAGCTGCATGTTCAGATAGGAAGGGTCGGATCTTTCTGATGTTATAGAGTGCGAATCTGCACGATCGAGCAGTTCTAGAAATGTGGTCAGAGAAGTTTAGCTGGTCATCAATCGTTACTCCAAGGCTGTTCACCATTTTGGATGCAGTAATGGTTGCCCCATCCATCTGGATTGAAAAGTTATGGTGTAGAGTCGGGTTGACAAAAACTACAAGCATTTCCGTTTTTGCGAGGTTCAGCTGAAGATGATGATCTTTCATCCAGTGTGAAATATCCAACAGGCAGGCTGAGATGCGAGCTGGAACCGAAGTTCTGTTGGCTTTATCGAACATGGACCTTCAGCATGCACTGGGGTGGTTTGCTGCCCAGTGTGACACGGCTGGGATGAGAATCAGCACCTCCAAGTCTGAGGCCATGGTGCTCCACAGGAAAAAGGGTGGTTTGCCATCTCCAGGTAGGAGGAAAGTCCTTACCCCAGGTGTTTAAGTATCTTGGGGTTTTGTTCACGAGTGAGGGAAGGATGGATTGTGAGATTGACAAGTGGATTGGTGCAGCAGTAATGCGGTCAAGGTACCGGTCCGTTGTGGTTTAGAAGGAGCTGACCCGAAAGGCAAAGCTCTTGATTTACCGGTCAATCTGCCTACTCTCACCTATGCTCATGAGCTTTGGGTCATGACCGAAAGGACAAGATCTCTGATACAAGCGGCCGAAAGGAGTTTCCTTCACAGGGTGGCAGGGCGCACTCTTATAGACGGGGTGAGGAGCTCTGACACCCAGGAGGAGTTAGGAGTAGAGCCGCTGCTCCTCCACATCGAGAGAAGTCAGCTGAGGTGGCTCTGGCATCTGTTTCAATTTCCTCTTGGATGCCTACCTAGGGAGCTGTTCCAGGCATGTCTCACCAGGAGGAGGCCTCAGGGAAGCCCCAGGACACACTGGAGGGACTATGTCTCTCGGCTGGCCTGGGAACTCCTCGGGATTCCCCCAGAGGAGCTGGAGGAAGGGTCTGGGGAAAGGGGAAGTCTGGGGTTCTCTTCGAAGACTGCTACCTCCCCAGCCCCGGAAAAGCAGACAAAAATGAATGAATGAATTTTAGCAGATGAAATACAGTAAATGGCTCAATATGGTAAGAATTCATCATTTTAGATTGACTTTGTAGGGAAGAGCATCTGCATAAAATACACTAAACCAATCACGAGCGTTGATAAATGCAGCACAGCGGAGATACAAACTAAATAAACAGAATTTATGAATTTCTGGAGGTCGAGCAATATACAGTGCAAAATGTATAATCAAATGTAAGATGACCCAGTAGTCTTCATCGTATTATACATAAATACAAGTACAGTTTATTAAAAATACAAAACATTATAATTCGGTGTGCCTGAATCAGGGATAACTGGTTTTAAGGTATACCACGATTTGGAAATATCGAGGTTTTAAAAACCCTATTTATAAGGTTTTTTTTTTATGTGTTCTTTTTTTTTTTTTGTAAATACATTTGTTTTATTGAAAATAATGAAGAAAGCAGAGGCCAATTATTTATTTAAAGTATTTAGCCTGACATGTTTACTGCTCCAAAATATTTCCTGAAATACAATAAATTGTGTTCAATAGGGGAGAAAAGCTTTTGTTTTTTTACCCGGACATTTAAAATATATATATAGATATATATTAAACCAGTAATCACAATACATAGAAACTGTGAAATTTTTATCCAAAGTTATCACAACATCAGAAACTTATACTGGCCCAGGCCTAGCCTGGGTCCTCCACATTGCAGATCCTGGAATGTGACTTTTGTGGATGCGCACATTGCAATATCAATGCTGAAACAATATATTGGTCCTAAATTGGATGGATGGATTGATGGATGGATGGATGGATGGATGGATGGATTGATGGATGGATAGATAGACAGACAGACAGACAGACTGAAAAAAAATGACTCCTTGAATTTACTACATTTTTTAAAGTTGTGGTTGTAAACAATTTATTTGGGGTGAAATTAAACAATCGTATTTACAATCATAGTTAAACATTACAACATTTAATTTTTTTTGTTTGAATTCAACAAATAAATTGTTTCAACAATTTGGCAGACATTATTTTATTCAATGTACATAGATCGACATACACTAAAAAAATTATGTCTGCAAAACTGCTGCAAACAAATTATTTGTGTTGAATTTAAACAAACAAATTAAATTTAATAAAATTCTACTTAATTTGTTTGTTTGAATTCAGCCCAAATAAATTGTTTACAGCCACTTAATGTAAAAAAATGTAGTAAATCCAAGGAATAATTTCTGAATATTTTATTCAGTGTATGAAAGGATTTTTGAAACATGAATTCCTGAACTAGATCAACTAAAAACGTGTCCAAATAATGTTTTATTTTTTAATTTATTTTTAATTAAATACCAGGTTTACTAAATTTGCACAAACTAAAACATTAAATTGATTAAAATATTCAATCTGTAATGAAAATATTTATTTGATACTTTTTTAAATTCAACTTTATAAATCAAAAGCTGTTTTATGACTTAAATAAAAGCAAACAAACTATAGATATATTTAATAATAAAACAAAACCTTAGACAAACAACACAAAACTACTACAACTTTAGCTAAATAATATTAATAATAAATGAAAAATAAAACAAAAACTACTGTCATGACAATTTATTCCCTGCGTTGGAAAGTCTGTATAATTTATATTATTTTTAAAATAAAATCTTTCTTTTCGGCTTGGTCTCTTTATTATTTAGGTGTTGCCACAGCAGAACGAACCGCCAACTTATCCAGTTTTACGCAGTGGATTCCCCACCAGCTGCTAACACATAACTGGGAAACACCCATACACTCTCATTCACACACATACACTACGGACAATTTAGCTTACCCAATTCCCCTATAGCGCATGTGTTTGGACTGTGGGGGAAAACCGGAGCACCCTGAGGACACCGACGTTAATATGGGGAGAACATGCAAACACACAGAAACACCAACTGACCCAGCTGAGACTCGAACCAGCGACCTTCTTGCTGTGAGGTGACAGCGCTACCCACTGCACCACCATGCTGCAATTAAATAAAATAAAAAAACCATTGTAAATACATAACGTAATATACATTTATCTTTGTGGTGTGCTCATATTAATTTAGGTCTTCAAAAGCCTCCTAAGCAAGAAAATAATCACGAATGTTCATAGTTTTGCCTCTAGATGGCGTCATTGTATTTTATTTACAAATGCATGATCTGTTGAGTCCTCAGCACAGTGAACTCAAAGCTGGGTTATGTTTTAGATTGTATTTGTATATGATGTTTATTATATATAGCACAAAACAAGCATATGCATGATAAAATGTTAGCACAAATTATAAAAGTGCAGTCCTTCCGCTTGAAGAAATAGTCCTGGCCATTAAGGTTAATTATAAGCATGGATGAGCGCAGTGATACACGGTTTCAGTCATTTTACGCGTTTTAGCTTGAATTAACAAGCTAAATTTATTTTTATTTAAACATATTGTTAGGCGTAGATGTTCTGGTATGAGTTTATTTTTCATTCGCAATCTCTCCACAGGCCTGCCGGACTCTGGTGGAGTGATTTAATTGTCCTGTGACGAAGCACAATGGAGATTACAGGCGCACAGAAGGACTCTTAATATGCCGCACTTTTCGCTTTATTTTCCTCTTTCAAAAGACCCGAATGGAGCCCAGCGGGTTTGAGTAAAGAGAGCTGAAAGAACCAACTTTTCAGGAGGGGAACAAAAGATTAGCGTTTATCTTTTACCAGCAATGATTAAATCAATGTCAGCGCTGCTAAAATCAAGATGACAAAGAGCGCGACGACGATGGAAATTTAACGATGGCGGGAAAAAAAAATCGTCAAGACAAACGTCAGCAAAGGTTAAACGTTTTAAATTGTTTAGTTTTTGTTTTAAATCTTTTATTTTGAAGGTTTTAAGGACAGTTTTATTAAATGTTTATATATATATATATATATATCCTATTAACATCCAAAGGAAATCTTAATAACGTCTTTCGTAGGTTGTATGTATGATATAAATATAATATACAGTCTAGTAGTTTAAAGACTTAAATGTTAAATAGCCAAAGAACTTAAGCATGATCGCTAGCATTATTTACCACTTAAACACATGCTATCAAAGTAAGTATCAAAGTTGTTAGCACTAAGCATTTTTATCTACTTTCAGTTGAAACCAATTTAGAGGAGCATATTTGAGTTGTGTAAGGTCACAATCAATAACGTCTGTCGGTTGTATGTATATGAATGAAATATAGTTTTGAGTTTGAAGACTTTAAAATGTTTTATAGCCGGACAGAATTTTAGCATGATTGCTATACTAGCATTTTTTACCAATAAGACTCATGCTTTCAAAAGTACATTGACAAGTTTTAGCACATTGCTTGCATGTTTAATTACATTCAAATAAAACAAATAGAATGCCAGCAGATTTGAATATATATATATATATATATATATATATATATATATATATATATATATATATATATATATATATTAATAACATCTTTAGGTTTTATGTAGGAATGAAATTAGTTGGAGGACTTTTAAATGTTTTATAGGCAAATAGAATCATAGCATGTCGCTATACCAGCATTGTTTACCATTTAGACACATGCTTTCAAAAGTACATCATGTTTTAGCACAGTTAGCATGTTTAAGAGAAGAGAAGCAGATTTGAGCTGTGTAAGAAGGTCAAAAATATATATTCATGACGTCTTTAGATTTTATGAAATAAATGAAGTAGAGTTTTAAGTTTAAAGACTTGTAATTGTTTTATGGTCAGACAGATTTTAAGCATGCCACTTTGCTCGCATTGTTTGCCGTTTAGACACATTCTTTCAAAAGTACATGGACACATTTAAGCACATTGTTAGCATGTTTAACTGCATTCACATGAAATCAATTGAGAGAAGCATATTTGAGTTGTGTAAGAACGTCAAAAATATATATTTATTAATAACGTATTTAGTTGTATGCATGTTATGAATGAAATATAGTTTCAAGTTTAAAGACATGCTCAATAGTGTTCACCTCTGGTGACTGGGCTGGCCAATCCTGGAACACCTTGACTTTCTTTGCTTTCAGGAGCTTTGATGTGGAGGCTGAAGTATGAGGAGCGCTATCCTGCTGGAGAATTGTCCCTCTCCTGTGGTTTGTAATGTAATGAGCAGCACAAATGTCTTGATACCTCAGGCTGTTGCAGATCTCTCGCACGCCCCCATACTGAATATAACCCCAAACCATGATTTCTCCTTCACCAAACTTGACTGATTTCTGTGTGAATCTTGGTCCATGCTGGTTCCAGTAGGTCTTCTGCAGTATTGGTGATGATAGGGATGCAGCTCAACAGATGATTCAGCAGAGAAATCCACCTTGTGACACTTTCCCAAATGATCAACTAAGTCAAGATCTTATGTGTTGCTCTTACAACAGGGATCCACCACAAGACCTTTGTCAGGTAGTGAATAAGAACAGCATGAACATATATTTACATGGATCCTGCAAAGGATGTTTTAAATGTTAAAAATGTTGAGTTGTTGTTGGGTTTAACGGTGGGTCAAAATGGATAAACCCAACTGTTCGGTTAAAAAGTGTCATTTAAATTTAATCTAAAAAAATAACTCAACGGTTGGGTTTGTCAATATTTGATTTGATTAATACAACTCAACATTTTTAAGAGTATATACCCTAGATCAGGGGCTCTCAAAGTGGGGGTCGGGACCCCTCGAGGGGTCGCGGGACAATGAAGGAGGGTCGCCTGGTGATTTAAAAAAATCTATTTATTATTATTAAATCATATAAGAATGACCATATTTTATCCATAACCTACAGAAGAGAAAAAATATAGTCGTTTATAATTACTATATAGTTACTATAGTAGTTTATAGTTACTAGTTCTATTGGATTGCGACCCCAGTGGTAATTACATTATATTAAAGACACAGCAATAGCGTCACATGCAGCAGATTGATTTTATAACACCAGGTTAAAGTTTCTGGCCCATTTACAGCACTGACATTAAACAAATAATATACCTGGGTGTATTGGTGTGTGTGTGACATTGCATGCAAGGTTTCTGTATTCATAACCAGGATATTGGGGGTCGCGAGTCACTGGCATCGTCATATTGGGGGTCACAGGCTGAAAAGTTTGGGAAGCCCTGCCCTAGATAAGGGGTGGCCAACCCTGTTCCTGGAGAGCCACCTGCTGCAGATTTCAGTTGCAACCCATATCAAACACACCTGCCTGTAATTATCACGTGGTGTTCAGGTCCTAATTAATTGCTTAAGGTGTGTTTGATATGGGTTGCAACTGAAATCTGCAGGAAGGTGGCTCTCCAGGAACAGGGTTGGCCACCCCTGCCCTAAATCATCTTAAACGAAAAACATACATTTCAATAAGATGCTCATGTAGTAGATGCATGTCCAGAAAAATAAAAAGACAATGATATCTTCCCCCAAAATGACAGCGTCTTCATCAATAACTGATGATTGATGGAATGTGGAAGCGCAACATGTCTATAAATGTCTTGATCCTCTGACCTTGTGCCCGGTGGACTTCATCCGAGAGCAAGACCCCGTGCCCTTAACCACTCCACTGCTTTAGTGCACTAAAAGAGGACAAGCTCTATATTCAATTATGGGTTTCGGGCCCTCTGACACACACCATTTAACCCCTGACCTCCCTGAGGGCCGCCGGACTGCCTACCGCTGGGCCGAGCACCGCTGCCAGCTTGTAATCCATAATCAGTGAATGACCACAGCAGCTGCCCTCGCTCCGCTCGCACTAACAACCTGTAGCTCCATTGAAGACTAAGCCAACAGACCTGCCCTCCACTTCAGGGGACGCGTTATTGAGCCCTTTCTGAGTTCACAACGTCCTGCTGTCTGTGCCTGCACGGCCCACAATGGAGGACACAACTGACTTAATTAGCACATTTTTCTTCTACACTCACTCTAAAAAGCGCTGGAATCACAGAGCCCAATCTTCTTTGGATTTGTCCATATTTGACCCAACACTGGGTTATTTTTCTGTCTTTAGGAGACCCATTGGACATCTTGATGTCAAAACCACATCGAAAACCACGTCAAAGATGTAAATCAATTTAATGTCAAAATCTTGACGTCTCTTTGACGTCCACACATTGATAACATTTTGACCACCAACACAAAGACGTAAAAAGTAAGAAATGTTTTATTAAATCTACACTGAATTTTGTATCCCTACCATGCATGTAAACTATCTTGATGTCAAAAAGACATCTAATATTGACATGTAACACTGACGTCAAAAAACATGTCAATAATCGATTATATGACTGACTTTCCGGTGATCGATTTTTGATGCCAATGTTAGATGTTAAATTGATATTGATTTGACATCAAGTTAGTTAATTGACATTAAATGCATTTTTCGACATGTTTTTAAGGTGCCCGCTGGGTATCAGGGCTTAAGTAAAAGAAAAGATGGAAGAGAATGTTTATTGTCATTTCATTAAAGTTCATATCTGTCATAGAAATCTACTATATTTGCATAAACAACCTGTAGATCCATTGAAGACTAAGCCAACAGACCTGCCCTCCACTTCAGGGGACGCGTTATTGAGCCCTTTCTGAGTTCACAACGTCCTGCTGTCTGTGCCTGCATGCACGGCTCACAATGGAGGACACAACTGACTTAATTAGCACATTTTTCTTCTACATACATTCTCAAAAAAATGCTGGGTTCATGGAACCCAATTTTTGGACAAATATGAACAACAAAATAATTTAAAAAATAAGTAAAAAAAATATATATATATATATTTGTATTAGGAACTACTTTCTTCTGCCATTCATTCACATCTGCAGCTGACGTCAGAACAGCAGAAACCGTCACTAATTCACCAACGTCACTTTAGAGCTAGTGTTTGAATGATTCTCTATAGCGTAATGTGAAGCGGCGCTTCTGGTGTGTGACCCCCTTAAGGTGATGACAAAACAGCAAATTTTGCTCACATTTTAAGATCATAAGGCTGAACGTGACATGAAATGCCATCCATCTACAGAGATTTCACACCAGACGGCTGTTGTGTTTGCAATAAGGAGGGACGAGGCTGAATTTAGCTTCTTATTCACAGCTTCTTATTGACTCTATCCGGTCCACCTTAAAAACCACGATGCTTCCGTTTTTCAGCTTTTTATTCGCGCTTAAGAGAACTCTCTGAGCAAGGGCTTATTATGCGAGTCTGGCGCCATCTTGTGGATAGACAACATTAACCAACTTTGGCCGCCGACGAGCTGTCAGAAATTGTAAATATTTTAAAATAGGCACTATTCTTACAAAAAATTGCATAGTTGCAATCTAAACAACTACATTATCGACTGAAAAAGCCTCAAAAGTACATTTTGTTGTCTAACAACAGTAATATTTGTCAAACTGTAGCCTACTTGTTACTGGCTGTATGTGGGCGGAGTAATACACAGAGGTGAAGGGTGAAGAGGCCTTTGTGTGATGTTACTGGCAGAATATCGCATGGCTATCAGCCAATCAGATTCAAGAACCAGACAGAACTGTTGTATATATATATATATATATATATATATATATATATATATATATATATATATATATATATATATAAACAAACCCAACTAAAATATGAACAAAATCAACAAAAATAAAGATCACTAAAATGTAAATGTAAAAATTGCCCCAACATTGGGTTTGTCCATATTTGACCCAACACTGGGTTAATACAACCCAGCATTTTTGGTGTATGCAAGATTTTTTCTCTTAAGTTAACCCATCGGACACCTTGATTTCAAAACGACATCATAAAATCCAAATCGATTTAATGTCAAAACCTTGACGTCCACACGTTGATGCCCTTTTAACCACCAAACAATGACATAAAGAGTATTGTAATATAACGAACATTTATTCATCTGTAATATTCAATTACAAATTTACACTGGATTTAGTCAAAACGACCTCAAATTGATATCTAACACTGGTGTCAATAATCGATTATAGGACTGTCCTGTAATTGATTTATGACGTGTTATTTTAACACCAGTGTTTAATGTCCGTTTGATGTAATTTTGACATCAAGTTAGTCAATTGACATCAAATAAATTAGCATTTTGTATTGTGTTTTTAGGTACCTGTTGAGTATCAGTGCTTAAGTATAAGAAAATATTGACTAAATGTTCATTGGTACTGCATAAAGTTCATATCTCTCATAGAATTCAACTATATTTGCTTGAACAACCTGTAGCTCCATTGAAGACTAAACCAACATACCTGCCCTTCACTTCAGGGGACGCGTTATTGAGCCCTTTCTGAGTTCACAACGTCCTGCTGTCTGTGGCTGCACGGCCCACAATGGAGGACACAACTGACTTAATTAGCACATTTTTCTTCTACACCCACTCTAAGAAAAATGCTGGGTTGTCGTAACCCAACCTTTGGACAAATATGAACAAACCCAACAGAAATATCGACAAAAATAAAGATCACTAAAATGTAAATGTAAAAATTGCCCTAACTTTGGGTTTGTCCATATTTGACCCAACACTGGGTTAATACAATGCAGCATTTTTTAGTATATGCAAGATTTTTTTCTCTTTAGTAAACCAGTCGGCCACTAAAACCTTACAAAAAATGCAAATCAATTTAATGTCAAAAATGCAACTATTGCCTATAGGACTGTCCTGTAATCAGTTTTGAATTTTAAGCGGTACATTTTTTATACATTCATTCATTCATTAATTTTCTTGTTGGCTTTGTCCCTTTATTAATCCGGGGTCAACACAGCGGAATGAACCACCAACTTATCCAGCAAGTTTTTAAGCAGCGGATGCCCTTCCAGCCGCAACCCATCTCTGGGAAACATCCACACACACACTCACACACTATAGACAATTTAGCCTACCCAATTCACCTGTACCGCATGTGTTTGGACTGTGGGGGAAACCGGAGCACCCGGAGGAAACCCACGCGAAGGCAGGGAGAACATGCAAACTCCACACAGAAACGCCAACTGAGCCGAGGCTCGACCCAGCGACCTTCTTGCTGTGAGGCGACAGCACTACCTACTGCGCCACTGCCTCGCCCCATTTTTATCCATACGCTCTCTAAAAGTTTTGAGTTATCGTAACTCAATCTTGGACCAAATATGTAAAAAAAATCAATACAGACATAAAAATGTGATTAAAAAAATTTAACGTAAAAACTGCCAACATTTGCTTTGTCCATATTTAACCCAACACTGGGTTAGTACAGCCCAACATTTGTAGAATGTATGCAAGATTTTCTTTTACTTAAGCAGACCCATTGGACAACTTCACGTCAAAACAACATCCAAAAACACATCAAAGATGTAAATCAATTTAATGTCAAAATCTTGACGTCTATTTGACGTCCACACATTGACGCCCTTTTGACCACCAATATAAAAACGTAAAAAGTATAAGAAATGTTTGATTCATCTGTAAGATACTGGATTTTGTAAACTATTGTCTAATTTCAAAACAACATCAAATTGACGTCTAACATTGACGTCAAATAACACGTCAGTATTCGATTATAGGGCTGATCTGTTATTGATTTTTTATGCCAATGTTGGGTCATTTTGAAATAAAATTGATTTGAATTTTTGTTTTTAAATTTCATATCTCTTATAGAAATTCAATTATATCCATTTTTTTAAAATGCTGTGTTGTCATAACCCAACACTTTGTCAAATATAGGTAAATCCAATGTTTGTCTATTTTGTTTTTACTATTTTCATTCATTCATTTTCTTTTCGGCTTAGTCCCCTTACTTATAGCCACAGCGGAATGAACCACCAACTTATCCAGCACGTTTTACACAGCGGATGCCCTTCCAGCCGCAACCTATCTCTGGGAAACATCCACACAGACTCATACACTACGATTACAATTTAGCCTACGCAAATCATCTGTACCGCATGTGTTTGGACTGTTGGGGAAACCGGAGCACCCAGAGGAAACCCACGCGAACGCAGGGAGAACATGCAAACTCCACACAGAAACGCCAACTGACCCAGCTGAGGCTCAAACCAGCGACCTTCTTGCTGTGAGGTGACAGCAGTCCCTACACACTGTATTTTAATTGTCGATATTTGACTCAACATTAGTTAACAACAACATCAACAACCCAGATATCGATTCTTGACTATAAGAAAGCTGAAGTGGAATATGTTTGCATGTGTAAATAAGTGTAACATATTTTCCTTCACCAATTTCATTATTTTAAATGGTGTTCGGAATTCGCATTGTGGGTAAAGCAGTGCATTGTGGGTAAAGCAGTGCATTGTGGTTGATTTTCAGGGCTGGAATTGCCTTAGAACAGGGATTTTAAGGACTGTGGGAATATAATGGTGACACTGACATCGGCTATTCAATTGCTATTCAGTGCATAATTATTGCTCACAGATGGTTTTAACAATATGCTCACATTTGCATTTCAGGGAGACAGCCGTGGGGGACACGGGCCTCAGAGTAACACAGTCAGTGTCTATAATTCTCGCTGACATTTGACACATTGGGTGGCGCGGTGGCTCAGTGGTTAGCACTGTTGCCTCACAGCAAGAAGGTCTGTTTTAAATATTTCCCAAATGACGTTTACCAGAGCAAGGAAATTTTCACAGTATGTCTGATAATATTTTTTCTTCTGGAGAAAGTCTTATTTGTTTTATTTTGGCTAGAATAAAAGCAGTTTTTATTTTTTCAAACACCATTTTGAGCTCAAAATTATTAGACCCTTTTTTTCTGATAGTCTACAGAACAAACCATCACATATATATATATATATATATATATATATATATATATATATATATATATATATATATATATATATATATATATATATATATATATACATATATATATATATACATACATATATATATATATATACATACACATATATACATATATATATTACTTAGCATAAATGTTTACACCCTATTTTGATATTTTATTCATTTCTCAGTAAATATAGGTCATATATTTTGGTGCATATATATTAAATATTTATTAAAATAATATTTAAGTCACTGAGCAGTTTTATAGAAAGATAATACATTTGAAGTCATGCAAAAAAAAATTGCAAACTACAATATTTCAACAAAATTTTATACATTTTTGCTCTTTTATGAACTTTTATTAAATATTTTTCTGGGCTACTAATGTTAGATTTGCTTCATATTTGGCTTCAGCACTGACTGATCTAATCTATATAAACACATATAATTTTGTAATGCATCCTATAGCTAATATTTATTTAAATGACATTTATGCTCAGCACTGTATATTTTTAATTTTTTAATACATTTTTTATATTAATTAATCTAATTTTATTAGTTAATTCAAAATAATAATAATTAATAATTCAAAATAATAATAATTAATAATGAAAGTACTATTAATCTTCCTTTTAAAACACTTTAAATTTTAACAGCTCAATTATTTTTATTCCAGGAATTTATTCATTCATTTTCCTTCGACTTATTACCTTTATTAATCAGGGGTCGCCACAGCGGAATGAACCACCAACATATTCCAGCATATGTTTTACACAGCGGAGGCCCTTCCGACTGCAACCCAACCATGGGAAATACTCATACACACTTATTCACACACACACACACACACACACACACACACACACACACACACACACACACACACACATACACACACACACACACACACACACACACTGTGGCCAATTTAGTTAATCCATTCCCCTATAGCGCATGTGTTTGGACTGTGGGGGAAACCGGAGCACCCGGAGGAAACCCACACTAACACGGAGAGAACATGCAAACTCCACATAGAAATGCCAACTGCCCCAGCCGAGACTCGAACCAGTGACCTTTTTGCTGTAAGGAGACAGAGCTAACTACTGAGCCACCGTGCTGCCCACCATTTGGTAAAAACAAAAATGAAAAATTAATGCAAATAAATGTGCACAAATCGATAAAGTATAATAAAAATGATAAATTATTATAAAAATGCTGCCAGATTTTAAACTATTTTTGAACTAAAATAATCTTAGAGTTGCTTGAAATAAAAAAGAGCTATTATATCCTTATCTTTTATTTTCCGTAACTGCATTAATGCACCAGTGTGTGGTTAAGCGGCGTGTGTGCTGTGGTCATGAACTGGGTCATCAGGTCAAACCAATCATTGACCAAGTGGTTTTAAATGACTCTCAGTGAGCCGAACTCTTCACTTCTGCTGTCCACCATAACCTTCGTCAAACCCTCACTTGACCTGTTCATTGTCCATCACATACAAACACGCCAAAAACCTGTTTTCCAGCAGATCTGGGGTCAGAGGGGAAGTGGACAACACATTTATACACCGAGAGCACATTAAATGTACACAGGCTCCACCAAGCTTACTATAGTTTTTCATTTTTAAATTGGTTTGTTATTTCGATACTATTTTTTCAAATTAGCTGAAATTAAACAAATTCAGACAACCATCTTCATATCAAACATTACATATTTTATATCTTTATATCTTGTTAAAATAAACGTTTTTTTTTTTTGTCAATGAATTTTATAGAAAAGATGTTTATATAAATGCCTATTAATTATGTACGCTTATTATTATTAAAACTATACGCTTATTATTATTCTGAAAGTGAAAATTTATTTATTCTAATTAATCATTTTACTTCAGTTAGCTTTTCAGTGATTGTTATTATTAGCTTTGTTTAGTTTTTTATTTATTGCGAATTTTTACATTTTATTTCAGTTAATGAAATTTGACCATTATTAGTTCATTTTAGTTTTTCATTTATTGTGAATTTTTGTATTTTAGTTCAGTTAACGGAATGTTTTTTTTTTTACTATTATTAGTTTTGCTTAGTTTTTAATTTTTTGTGATTTTTGTATTTTATTTCAGTTAACGAAACGTATTTGACCATTATTAGCTTCGTTTAGTTTTTTATTTATTGCGAATTTTTAAATATTATTTCAGTTAATGAAATGTATTTGACCATTATTAGTTTTGTTTAGTTTTTCATTTATTGTGAATTTTTGTATTTTAGTTCAGTTAACGGAATGTTTTTTTTTTTTACCGTTATTAGTTTTGTTTAGTTTTTCATTTATTGTGGATTTTTGTATTTTATTTCAGTTAACGAAACGTTTTTTAAACATTATTAGTTTTGTTGATATTTACATTTATTGTGAAATTTTGCATTTTATTTTAGTTAATGAAACGTATTTGACCATTATTAGTTCATTTTAGTTTTTCATTTATTGTGAATTTTTGTATTTTATTTCAGTTAACGAAATGTATTTGACCATTATTAGTTTTCTTTAGTTTTTTATTTATTGTGAATTTTTATATTTTATTTCAGTTAACGAAACGTATTTGTTCATTATTAGTTTCGTTTAGTTTTTCATTTATTGTGAATATTTGTATTTTATTTCAGTTAACGAAACGTATTTGACAATTATTAGTTTAGTTTAGCTTATCATTTATAGTAATTTTTTTATTTTAATTTAGTTACCAACATTTTTGAACTATTATTGGTTTCATTTAGTTTTTCATTTATTGTGAGCTTTTTAATTTTATTTTAGTTAACAAAGTGTTTTTTGACCATTATTAGTTTAATTTAGTTTTTCGTTTGTGATTTTTTTTATTTCAGTTAACGAAACGTTTTTGACCATTATTACTTTTGTTTAGTTTTTATTTTCCGCTAAAAAATTTTATGAAAAGTTTTAGTTTTTGTTCCCTAAAATAACCTTGCACGTCAGACGTTGATAGTTTGTGTGTAGAAGAAACCGACCTTGACTGATGAATATAGATGTACAAGACAGTCTTTGTCTCGAACCGCCACTATTATCGTAGCATTGTCACAAGATGACCTTTCGGGTCACTGCAAACTCTCCCAGTAGCAGAAAAAGCTGCCGGACTACTTTTTTCCCATGCGCTTGTGAAGCTCTTTGTCTCACTCCGAGAGCGGCCAGTAACGTTTCAACCCTAGGCTTTGGACATCTCCTTGTACGCTGGATACAGACCCTCCCTTGGAAACCTGGATAATAAGGATCAGCTAAGCTAACTGTGGCAGCGCGGGCCAATTTTCCAGCCTGCTGAGTCTGTAAGGCGGTTTTCTAGAACACACGACTGCAACCCAAGAGCTTTCAATGCAGTGTTTGTGTGAGAGAGAACAACACACACTGCTCAGAGCCAGAGATTGTGTTTAAAGTAGTGATGGTGGATAGATAGAACCAAAAATAGAACCATAGGTGCGTAAATAGATCCACAGATATATAAATAGATAGAAGTAGACAGACTGAGCTAAAGATACATAACTACAGCTACAGATAGACAGAGAACTAAAGGTAAAATCATGAGACAGAACTGAAAATAGAACCATACATATATTAATAGATAGAACAACATATAGATGAACAGAACTAATGATAAAACCACAGATAGATGAGAACCATAGATACAAGAGTAGATAGATTCTGCTGCAGTTCAAACTGAGCATCAGAATGGGAAAGAAAGGTGATTGTAGTGACTTTAAACGTGGCATAGTTGTTTGGTGTCAGACGGGCTGATCTGAGTATTTCAGAAACTGCTGATCTACTGGGATTTTCATGCACAACCATCTCTAGGGTTTACAGAGAATGGTCTGATAAAGAGGAAATATCCAGTGAGCGGCAGTTCTGTGAGCGCAAATGCCTTGTTGATGCCAGAAGTGAAGAGAATGGCCAGCCTGGTTCCAGCTGATAGAAAGACAACAGTAACTCAAATAAGCACTTGATACAACCGAGCTCTGCAGAAGAGCATCTCTGAACACACAACACGTCCAACCTTGAGGCGGATGGGCTACAGCAGCAGAAGAGCACACCGGGTGCCGCTCCTGTCAGCTAAGAACAGGAAACTGAGGCTACAATTCACACAGACTCACCAAAACTGACAATAGAAGATTGGAGAAACGTTGCCTGCTCTGATGAGTCTCCATTTCTGCTGACACATTCAGATGCTCGGGTCAGAATTTGGCATAAACAACATGAAAGCACAAGTCTATCCTGCCTTGTATCAGCGGTTCAGGCTGGTGGTGGTGGTGTAATGGTGTGGGGTGGATTTTCTTGGCACACTTTGGGCTCATTAGTACCAATTGAGCATCAACGCCACAGCCTACCTGAGTATTGTTGCTGTGTCTCCACAGTGTCTCCATCTTCTGATGGCTACTTCCAGCAGGATAACGCACCCTGTCATAAAGCTCAATCATCTCAGACTGGTTTCTTGAACATGACACATGACGATGAGTTCACTGTACTCTAATGTCCTCCACAGTCACCAGAGCTCAATCCAATAGAGCAGCTTTGGGATGTGGTGGAACGGGAGATTGGCATCATGGATGTGCAGCCGACAAATCTGCAGCAACTGTGTGATGCTATCATGTCAACATGGAGCAAAATCTCAGAGGAATATTTCCAGTAGCTTGTTGAATCTACGCCACGAAGGATTAAGGCAGATCTGAAGGCAAAAGGGGTCCAACACAGTACTAGTAAGGTGTACCTAATAAAGTGGCCGGCAAGTGTGTGACCATAGATAATAAGATTTTTAGAACCATAGATATCTAGATAGATAGAACCACATATAGACAGAACTAAAGATAAAACCATGGATAGAATGACAGAATAATAAACTGATAGATCCATAGGTATACAAACAGAGCCACCATAGACAAACACATCAAAACATATACTGTATTAGATAAACTGAAAATATTCATATACAACACACACACACACACACACAATTATTTAATATCTACTGTTACCATTACTATTGCAGTTTGTGTGTGTGTGTGCATATAGACTTTAGCCATCACACGTATGTATCAAACAATGTGCCCAATAATATAATCATAGACATTAATTAAGATGCTAAATAAGGCCAGTTTTGATTCCATGTGGCCGGTAAAGTCTTTGATCCTGACGCTTTTCTCTTTCTTTGCCTGCAGTTTCACATTCTCTCCATCAGGACATAATGGCGGAAGTGGATATGCTCTGACAGGAAGCACACTCTCTTTAATCAGCCATACAAACCTCCACAATGCTAATCGCCCTCAGGCTCAGAGTGCTAATGGGGCACTAGCTTGTTAGCCGAGCGCTAATTACAAGTGCGTCGGGTGGGAGTTGTGAATTATGTGTGTGATGTGAATGTGTAATTCGCCAAGCCTTTTTAAAGCCTCTTTACATTGACTGATGCATTAGCATTATGCGTAGCGCTATTAGCGTAGCGCCCATACATTAGCACAGTTTAGCGAAGCGCCAGCTGTATCTGCTTCTTTGTCCTCAGGAAAAAGCACAAAGTAGGCCTACACTTCAGGATTTACTACAGTATTGTTGTGTCTTGCGGTATATTATACCGTTTACTACATCTTACTGCAGTATAGTGTACACTACCTGACAAAAGTCTTGTCTTGATCCCAGTTGTAAGAGAAGCACATAATAACTCTACTTCTAGTTGGTCATTTGGAAGAGTCAGAAGGTAGATTTTAAGATGGATCATCTGTTGAACTGCATCTCAATCATCAACAATACTGCAGATGACCTACTGGAACCCACATGGAGCCAAGATTCATAAAAATCAGTCAATTTTGGTGAAGAAAAGATCATGGTTCGGGGTTCCATTCAGTATACTGCGTCCCCCACCTAACTGTATTAGTTTAGTATTAATGGTATTCCTTTTGTTACCATCTAAAAGTAAAGTATAACCAGATATTTTCTCATTTGTAGTGTTTATGTAGTTACAGCACTTTGCCTTTTTTGGACTACATTGCAAATATGTAAGTTTAGTAAAATTACCACATCATTGCTACTTAGTATGGTATATTAGCAAAGGTGAGGTTCAAACACAGTACAGTATTAGAAAAATCAACTGTTATAAAAAAAAAAGTTGTCAAATTTGAATAACATTTTTTTTTGCAATACATTTTCTTTCAATCTCTGTACCGTTAATTTAAAGAAATATTTATAAAATATTTTAATTAATATTTTAATAATTTATTATCGTATTACAAAAATTTGTATTATAATTACAGTTATTTTTTATATTAATTACTTTATATTTTATTCAATATTATTATATTTTTATTACAATTAATTTATAAAATAAACTTTTTTTAACTGATTAATATTTTAAATAATATTAATGTTTTTTATTAAAACACAGTAAAATGTATTTTCTTTTAATAGAGTAAATTAAAATTATTGTTAATACAATGAATACATAACTAATAATTTATGAAACATTTAAATGTCAATTTATATAATCATTAATTATTGTATTACACTAATTTGTAGTGCATTTTTTTAAATACAGTTAATTTTAATAATTATTAATTTATATTTGATTAAATATTTTATTTAATATTATATTTTTTACAATTAATTTTATAAAATTAACTTTAATGTTAATAAATTAGTTTAAAAATAATATATTTTATTATTAAAATACATTACAATTTTATGCAGTTAATTTTACTATTAATTATTAATTTATTAAATATTTAAATGTTAATTAATATTATAACTAATTATTTTATTACAATAATTTGTTACAGTTTATTTTATTGAAAATAATTTTAATATAAAATTATTGTTATTTTTTAAATATATTATTTACTATCATTATTATTATTGTTTTTATTACAATTAATTTATAATTAAGTTTAATGTTTACTCATATTTTATTTTAATTTTGTTAATTTAATTATGTTAATTTATTTTCTTTTAAAGCAGTTAATATCACAATCAATTTATTAAATATTTAAAAGTTAATAATATTAATGTTGATAATATAAAGTAATATCATTATTTCATTACAACAATTTGTGTTTATTTTATTTTATTACAGTTAATTTTAATATTAATACATATACATTGAATTTCATATACATTATTTAATACAATTAACTTTAATATGAATTAACATTTTATTTAATATTAATTTTAAATGTAAATTAATATTATCATTACTTATTTTATTACAATAATTTGTGTTGCATTTTATTTTATTACAGGTAATGAATTTTATACAAATTTTATTAAATAATATAATTATTATTACACTATTTTAGTACAATTAATTTTTATATTCATTAATTTTATTGAATAATAATTAATATTATTTAATAAAAATAAGTAAGAGTATTTCATGTAGGTGGCAGTACACTCATTTCCAAAGACAGCTAGATTCTATACCGCCGTCAGCAGCAGGTCTGGACGGTGCCAGGAGTCCCGCTGTGGGATGCCAGACGAGGAAGGATAGTTTTGGCCCTAGTACCCTGGCAACTGTCCCTGAAACAGCGGGTCGACGGCCCCAGACTCTGATAAATGAGTCTGGGCTGAAATAAACCAACCCTTGATGTCTGAAATAAATCTGACAGCAAATCTAAGGCCTGTTTTCATCAGTCTGCAGTGTATTATGACCATTATACCACAGCTGCTGATGTCATCATTTACAAACATGCACTGTGTTGGATGAAAATGACCTATTATACGGAAATCAATCTTATAAGCAGTTTAAACAGCAGTGTGTGAATACAACCAACTTCTAATAAAAAAAAAATATGAATTGTATTGTTTATAATCAGACTTGATGAAAGAAGTCTGCAGAAACACTTTGATTGACATTCTCCAAGTGTACATGTCATAAGAGTGGGAAAGCCCCGCCCACTAGTGACCATCTCTCCCTCATTTGCATATGAGGTTAGTCCTGTTTTTGAATCTGCCACTATGCTGACACACAGGCACTTGTAACTCCGCCCTCTTCCAAAAAGGGCACAATCTTTGAATTTAAAGAGACAGTCACCAAAACACCACAATTAGGATCAAAGCCTAAAGATCAGTTTCAGAGAACTAGAAAACATTATCAGTGGGGTATTTTAAACTAAAACTTCACACACACACTAGAGACATCAGAGACTTATTTTACATCTTGTAAAAGGGGGCAGAATAGGTCACCTTTAAGCTGAATACTAGTATCTTGCAGAATAACTAGTAAAACATTATGTACTGCATATTATGCATGTACTAGATATGTTGCTCATTTTGCTTAATGCAACTCTCTGATTTGTGAATTTCAGCATAGCATCATGGGTAATGTAGTTTTTCTACACTGACTCCACTATTGACCCTTCGCTAAGCCATCCCCAAAAACCGTCATCCACCAATCGTGGCTTAGCAACCGTAGCAGGGGCTCTGTCAAGCTCTCGAGCGAGGGAAACAGACCATAGCGCTGAGCATATGGATTGTGCAAATCTGACACACGCTATCCTTAAAGTTTGGACAGGATGGTGGAATTTTTTCTCTTTTCGAAACCAAAAACCCCAGAGGAGAAATGCCAGCGTGGATCAAGCTCTGTGAGGGGGCTAAAGGAGCGGAGATACGTTGGTTTTGTTTTGATATTCCTGACACATTCAGTGATAGACTGACGACAATAACTCACACACCTCTTACCCTAAACAGATCTAAACTGTGCTTCCTACAAAAACACAAAGCAGGTTATGCTTCCCAGCTGTCTTTTTCTCTTTTTTTTCGCTTGATATTATGAGCTCTGCACAATCAAACACACCTGAACAAGCTAATCAGTGTCTTCAAGATCACTAGAAACCTATAAGCAGGTGTGTTTGATTAGAGTTGGAGCTAAACTGTGTAGGACACCGGCCCTCCAGGACCGAGTTTGCCCATCACTGGGTTAGGGTAAGGGCTAAGGGGTAGAATTGGGATTGGGCCTTAGTCAAGCTTACTAATAGCAAATAGGTCACGATGACATGAGTTATTGATCCGGAAAATACTTGATATTTCCATCTATTTCAAGCTACAAGCTATTTCAAGTCCATGCTTGTTTCCTGGTGGGTTAGTAACGCTATATTTCATTGCTTAACAGTAATCTATCAGGCTTTTAGGCTAAAAATAAAGAAATGACGGTTTAATTAGTTATGATTAGATCATTTGTAAATTTCCCCTCTCCTGCTGTACATGAGCTAAGCTGTTGAATGGTTAGCGTATGAGGCGGCTAGGCTAAGCTAGCTTCAATTTTAATTGAAGTATTCTCTAATCGGTCGCTTATTATGTGGTGAATATACCCCTGTAATGCAGACTGCACTCCTTTTTTTGTCTGGCTATTTTGGATGTGTCAGCTGTTCAACAAAAATGACATCATATCCCGAATGTCTGATACGGTGCATTAACATTGTAAAAGCCATGCCAGGCACGAAAGCTTGACAGGCGTAGCAACAATAACTAAGGAGCTGTGCAAAGGTTATGGAATCAAAGTTGATTAGACTAACCATTTTAGTTTAACTTCCAAACAAATCTAATGTAGAGCTTGCGAAAATGGACTCGAGGCAATATCTCAATGTGCTGGCATGATGCCAAACTGCATCTCTGTGGTTTTTAACTCTGCCCCCAATTGGTCAAAAGTTTTAAATCGATAAATCATTCATACTTTGATTGTTTTCATGTTTTTTTTTTGGTATTTTAAGTGAAACATACTTCAAATGAATTCAAAAACTTATTGTTTCACTTGGTCTGATGCTGTCTACTAACTTGCTTGCTAGCTTGCTTTGCTCATTCTGCCTCTGGATTGCTTTGCTCATTCTGCATCTGCACTGCTTTGCTCATTCTGCCTCTGGACTGCTTTGCTCATTCTGCATCTGCACTGCTTTGCTCATTCTGCATCAGGACTGCTTTGCTCATTCTGCATCTGCACTGCTTTGCTCATTCTGCCTCTGGAATGCTTTGCTCATTCTGCCTCTGGACTGCTTTGCTCATTCTGCATCTGGACTGCTTTGCTCATTCTGCATCTGGACTGCTTTGCTCATTCTGCATCTGGACTGCTTTGCTCATTCTGCATCTGGACTGCTTTGCTCATTCTGCCTCTGGGGCCTCATGTACGAAGACTTGCGTGGAAATCATACTAAAACATTGCGTACGCACAAAGCTGTAAATGTGCGTACGCAGAAAAAAATTCAGATGTATGAAACACTGCGTACGCCGACTCTCACGCATATTCTTTTGTACATCCGAATGAACGTGAAACTGAGCGCAACATGCACGAGCACAAAACCCCTCCCTGCCTCCTCCCCCGTATGAATATGCTAATGACTATGCTAATGGCAAAACCCAACGAAAAAGCAATGGCAAAAGCAAGCAAAAAGAGAAAATTTGAACAGAATGTGAATTGGAGGTGCTGCTTTCGGAGGTAGACCGGAGAAAATCGGTGTTATTTGCAAGTTTGTTCTCCGGAATTAACAACAAAAGAAAAAAATAGAGTGGGAGAGTTTAGCTGATGCGGTTAACACAGTTGGGTCTGAACATCGGACTGAGTGCATTTAAAAAAAAATAGTCTGGTTTATATCTGTAAACTGTTGCAGTACTCTGAACAGTCTCAGTGGCGCGCTCGTAAGACGCATGTAGTCATATTTTGACACGTTCAAGCATGAACTCGGCTCGAATCCAGCGTCTGATGAACTCTATCTTCTTTTTTTCCCCCCGCTACATATCAGAGTTTGCCCACTATTTATCACGAGAAAGACAAGTAGGAATCATTAATAAGTCTGTGCATCATATTTTATTTGGACATTTATTGAATGGAAATGTTTCTGATTCACGCTTGCAAATTCATCTTCAGATAGTGTCTTTAGAGCAATGTGCGTGCAGTAGATTGCTCAGATTACATTGGAAAAACAGGCGACCGCTGCAAATTGTGCTTTAATGTTTAGCTGCTCAACTGTATGGTATGGAAACCTTATATACCTACTAGATGAACCCGTCTCATACAGCTGCCATTGCAAGGCTCAGACACTTTGTAGAGAGGAATTTAACACAACTGCCTCTAGGAGTCGCCAATGGAAATAAAACAGACACGCACAAAAAATGTGCGTACGCCTGCCAAAAAGCTGCCGTGAACCTGCGCACATTCCCACGTTCAGTTCATTGTTAGTAAATCCAAACGTGAGCAATTCTGAGCGTGAAACCTTGCGTACGCAATGTTTTTGTGCGTACGCAGCGTTGATACATGAGGCCCCTGGACTGCTTTGCTCATTCTGCCTCTGGACTGCTTTGCTCATTCTGCCTCTGCACTGCTTTGCTTATTATTATTATATAAACTACTTGGTCTCTTAATTGCCATATTTAATATTGTTTCCATTTTTATTTCATTAGTTTAGATTTTTCAGCATTTGAGATGTTTTTTGTCACATTCATTACATTTTTATGTCAGTTGAAACTGAATGCATTTAAGTGAGCTTTAAATTATTGTATATGACATTTTTGTTGTAATATTTGTTGAATTTAATTTCAGCTCTTATTTTAAACGCTAAAAGTGTTTTACTAACAACATGTACTGATGTGCTGATGAGCATAAAAGGTCCTCTTTAAACGTGTGTTTCTTCACTAGCAGGGGAAAATGGCTAAGTTAAAACAGCAATATTTGCTTGTGAAAACAGTGGAAACACTTTTAAATGCTGTGCAATATTTTACAGTTGTCACTTGGTACAAAAACCAAGAATAAAAGCAAAAGAAAGTGACCCAAACTGTGTTAAGCACAGGGTTCACCTGTAGCTTTCTGAACACATTGTGTTTTGTGAAATTATTTGGCTGCTAAGATCATGAAAATATTAATCAAGAGGATAAAATACAACAATTCTGCATGTACTAGGGTCTGTAGAGTTCATATAATATTAATAAATATCAATGATTGACTTGAATAACTATTTTTTTTGTACGCCAAAAATAACAGTTGATTTTAATAGTTTCTGTAGACCTTTTTCATGGCTGCTGCATGGAGGGCGCCATAGCGACCAGCATCTTCCGGGAGAATGCTAAAAACTTCCGTTTACAGCGTGTACAACTGGTCATTTGCGCTCCGAAAATGGGTTTCAATAACGTTTTAATGAATAACAGAGTGTTTTTGTGATACACAACTTAGAAATGTGTCTGTTAAAGCCGTTATAATCTGTCACATGTGGTTCAAGCGCTTCAGAAATACGAGAAAAATGGCTCTTTAACACACGCACACACACACAGAGAGAGAGAGAGAGAGAGTACTGGCATGACACTTAACAGGTATGAAAGTCGTGCAATTTACAAAAATGGCCAATAAAAGTCTGTTCTTGATCCTCTGCTGGCTGATTTGCTGTTCATTCTAATCGCGAGCCGTTTGTGTTTTATTTCGTGTGTTGTTTTCACCACGGTTTGTTTTTTTCTGTCATTTCGAAATGACACTAGCCTATATTTTCACTTTGTCACAGTTATTAAATCAGTGTGTCAGTGGCACAGTACAGGCTTTTTGGTGAATTACATTTGTTTGGGCTGGTTATATATTTGAAATAAAGAGAAAATGTTGACTTTAGCGATGACGAGGCTTCTCTTAAACTGCAGAAGATGCCGTCTGACAACGAGGGGAAAACGCCTCACAGCAGCTGTTTTCCATCCTATTAGATCGCATTTCTTTAAATGATCAAATGAGCAAAGGCAGCTACACGAGTCTTTTCGTTGTTTCACACACGTTGCTCAGCAACAGCAACACCTCCAAATGATGTTAAAAGAGTCAAATACGGTATTTATAAGGTATAATTCCCCTAAAAATTTCTTTTTTTCATGTAATGCTGTATTCACAACCCTGAAATCACACTTGACGTGAGCTACTGAATGTGCAGACGCGCGCCCTACTTAATGATAGACGCGCGCGCATCTCCTTTAGTGAACAGAACCTGCATATGCTGTGAGTAACAGGTAATAAAGTTGTAAACAATATTCAGTTTGTGGCACAGAGTGATTGTTTGAGAGCCACGCGCCAAGTATGAACAAGCACTTAGCAGTGAAAATGAAACCGAAAGCGTGCACATCATATAAATAATCATCGCATTTTACAATTTCTGATTGCGACAAGCATTTGATATGTTTTTTCTTTCATATCGAACACAGAGTTGTGCATGAAAATAAATGTTTACAGTGTCAGCATAACTACTCCAGCCTATATAATGTCGATTTTACCAGTGAATTAAATGGTCTAATGATGTTGTCAATGACAGATTGCAAGCATAGGCCTATATTTTAAACATAATTCAACATCAGAATTATTATCCGCTTGTTTAGTGGTGATGTGTTTGTGACGTATGTAATACTGTTTCCGGGTCCAAGCTGCCATTCATTTGAGTGGAGAAATCATTCGTTTATGATCACGTTTTATTCCTATCACACATTAAAGTTAATTTTATATAAAGTCATAGTGTACACAACAATCTCTGGGCTTGCTGCATAACAAATACCAAAAATTTTACAATTTATAAAAAATGAATCACTTTCTGGCCATCGGATATTAGGCATGGACATATATACTGCCATCGTGATCTTCGAAGATATTAAATCGCTTTGTAAACATTTATTATTACCATTTCATGAGTCTCCCCATTGAGTTGAATAGAGCGCTTGGACCCGGAAGCCAATTCGCGTGACGTCACACTTAACAAGCGGATAAGTAGAATAGAATTATTTATAGAAACCAGTAGACCTGCACATAATATTATTATTGTTGTTTTACCACATGTTTGAGAAAAAATAATGATAATTGCCGACTCATCTTAAGCTTTATTTTACATCTACAGAATCGTGAGAGAATCCTGATCTTTATTTTAGGCAAAAAAAAAAAAATTGCGATTCCCATTTTAGCCAGAATGGTGCAGCTCTACTACAGAATGTTACGTTTACACACCTCCACACATTACATGTAAACGCCTCAGCTTTTTAAAGAGTAATACTCACTACTCACTACTCTTGAGTACTTTAGAAAGGGCTATTTTTTACTCATACTTTGAGTAATATCTACAACAGATACTTTTACTCTCCTTGCACAAAAGGTTTAGGCACGTAATGGTACTTTTACTTGAGCGTGATTTTTCAGTACTCTTTCCACCACTGCCTGCTGCACGATTAAAAGCAGAATCTAAAAATAAACAGATGATTATCGTTCATCTGTGCGGACAAAAATATGATTATCGTTATATTTATTGCTATTGTCACTCCAAAATATGACTTTCGCTGCTTGTTCAAACTACTCATTTATGAATTTTGTTTGATTTCTTGCAAAGAGTGCTTTAATTTGTCTTCCAGGGTTCAACGCTAAGGATTTTTTATACGGGGCTGATCGGGCCATTGGTTGAGATTTTTACTTGCCCTGCCAAAATTTTCACTGAAAAAAAAAAAATAATAAAAAGTTAATAGCTGAGCAATTCCATGCAAATGTCAACCTTGCCATGTAAAGGAAAATGTTTTCACCAAAATAGCGAAACCATTTCTACATTTTTTTTTGCATAGGCAAGTGTTTTACGGTACTTTAAAAATTCTTAAAAATGTCTCTGTCAATGTTTTCAAACTATTATATTTGATTTACCAAAGTCACACAAATGGCAATTTCACATCTGTCACATCCATAACGAAAAAGTGTCACATCCATAACAAAGCTTCTCCCTCAAAAATGCAAAAATGTCAAAATAAAATAAAATAATTTATTTTTGTTCTATAAAAAGCCAACTCTTATCTTTTTTATTAGCATTATTTATTTCGGGTTGTGCAGTTTAATTCACAAAATTTCTACAAAATATGTTTTGGACTGTAAACTCACAAACTTTTTTTGTCACATCCATAACGCATGTTTATTTTTCTCATTTAAAGTAGAAAAAATGTTCACAGACTGAAATGTTTTGATCCCAAAACTCTGTGGTTAGTTGTTTTGGAAAATATAAACAGATGTTTCAATATAATGTTAACATATACTTTCTTTGTACATTTATGTTTTGTATTTTTACTGCAAATGTCACGTCCATAACGCTGGAATCAGCCAGCTTTTTCTTAGCCACATATTTTAAATAATGGCAAAATTATGCCTGTGAATCTAGAATTTAAACATTTTAAATATGTTAATAAATGTATAATGAGCAAAATTCAAGATTTAATGCACATGAAAGAGCAGTATGAAAAATGTGCTGGTATTTTATTGCAATTCTAAATAATTTTTTATAAAAATGGCTTGCCAAACTGACAACTGTTTTTTTTTTTTTTTTCAGTTTCTTAATTTTGTTCCCATGTAATTGTCTGCTTCTAAGACTTTAGAAACAGACGTTTTCTTTTAGCCTCATTGTTTAATTTTGCCGCCATGTTGCCATCTTTTCGCTGTACTGGTTACCACGTTACAAAAAAAACAAAAAAACATGCTCAACGTTACTGGCCGATAGGGGCCAGCACCAATCCTGTCTACTGTCCCGAGTGTCTTTCACGCTGGCCCCGGGCCACCGGGCAGTCCTTATTGTTGAGCCCTGTCTTCGTTATTAAAAAGGAAGGCTGGTTGCTTTGGTAATTGGTTTTAAAAGTGCATCACCGTAAGTAAACTGCAGCATAAATCAGGCTGATCTTGTGGTAATAAGACGAGTGCTTGCTTTATTCACAGATGAGGAAAGTCACGGCTGTTGATTGTACATGGTTTAGAATCTCCGTGGTAACTACTGGATCTCTTACTGTTTAAAAAGGGGCCCTTGGGTCCCCGCTGACTTAAACTCAAGCCTGGGGCCAACATAATGAGCCTGTGATCGGCTCGTCAAACAAAAGCCTCGAACCCCATGAGTTCGAGATCGCTGCAGTCCGTCTGCACAATTAGAGATTCAGCACTGAGAGAAAATACAACCTGTTTGTGCTGCTGCTCACAGAGATTTCTGAGAAATATTACCTTCATACAGGGGTTATCTGGCTTAAAATGGGGAAGGGGTTGTATCCAGATCATGAATTTTTTGCTACTTGAAACAAACATATAGCAAAAAGGCTAACAAGTTCAAGTTCAAGTTGCTTTATTGGCATGACATTAAGTACAGTATTGCCAAAGCACTGCAAATATGAAACATTAAAACCATTGAAAAATTAATAGTAATACAGATAAGATATAATGACACACAAAAAATAAAAAAAATAAAGACAAAAAAAATACAATACATTTGATAAATATAATAATAATAAAAAGTTTAAATTATTTAAATAAGATACATGAGTTTACATTCACCATTTCTTATGGTGTGTAGGGTGTATACATATTTTGCAGCTAGTCTAAATGTTAATTCGTCCTCTCCGAGTAGATGGTAAAGTTTTTCTGAGTCATTTAAAAAAAAAAAAGAACTGATCAATGTTTCAAATTGGGGGAAAAATATTTCTTTAGTCGTGGTGTATTTGGGGCAAAACAGAAGGAAGTGTGTCTCATCCTCTATTTGGTTTGTGTCACACTGTTGACATATTCTCTTTCTTAGGAGTCCAGGATTTTTTATGTCTGCCTTTTTCTATGTCTAGGTCATGATCACTGTCACCGACTCGGTCCCAGTCATTCCCCTCGCTGACCAGCAGAGGTCACCATCTCCGGACTTCTAACCATTACGTCATCCATTTCACCCTGATCCCAGCACACCTGTTCTCCATTCCACTAATGACCCACGTACCATATATAAGCAGCTCACACACACACCTCAGTGCGAAGTCTTGTTTAGCCCCGGCCAGCATTTCTGAGCGTTCTATCCTGCCTGATCTCCCGTTTACCACTTCAGCCCGTTTCACGACTCTGCTCTGTCTTCTGCCTGCCCTTGACTAAAGCCTGTTACACGGACTCTGATTCTCGCTGCCTGCCCCTGACCAAAGCCTGTTACACGGACTCTGAATCACGCTGCCTGCCTTTGACACAAGCCTGGTAATCACTCTGCCTCTGTTATCTGCTAATCACCGTTGATGTGTATGTTGTATGTTCGCACAGCCGTGCGAGTTGTTGATGTTTAAGTGTGACTTAATAAATACTGCAAAATGGATCCCTCCGTGTCAGTCTCCCCGTTACAATCACAGAGGCGATATTTAGAAAGAATGTGCTTTTCTTTTAATTGTTTTAATGATAAATTATTGGCCAACTGTGTGGTTCTATTTAGGGCCGAATAACATTTAAGTTTAGTCTGGAGGTTGAATTCAGTTTTCAGTTTATCATCATAGGTATATTTTAATGTTTTGTCAATTTGTTTGTGAAGGTTTTGTTTGGGGACGGGTTCGGTTTGTGTTTTTTTCAGTAATTCAGATACCAGTGTGTTTAGAGGATGAGACACTGTAGGTTTTTCATTAGCCAGAAGGGGTTTATATTGGACAGACTGGGGGTCCGACTGATGCAGGTGCAGCCAGAACTGAACAGCTCGTTTCTGAATCTCCAAGTTTAGCGGGTATAAACCCAGTTACACTGAGTGTAATTAAATGCATTAGCAGTGCTTGAGCTTCACTTGTTGTCTGTCGGTAACTGTGACGGATTTCTGTCAAGAGGTGGTACAAAATACAACAGGCTCATTCTGAAAACGTAGCCCTATGTGCATTTCTGGAGATCTTGAATTATGTAGCCAAAGCTACGTATGGCTGCATTTTCTCTTTAAAATGAACGCTACGGGACGATTTTTTCTTTCTTTTCTCACTTACCAGCTGACCACTTCCATACAAGGTTATAATAGTTTAGGATTTTTTATTAGTTTTAGTTTCCATTTCGTTTTGACTTTGTTTTGAAATTCCGTTAGTTTTAGTTTATTAGTTCATTTTAAATACTCTGATGACACAGCCATACTAAGTTTAATTTATGAGAATGATGACATCGGTGTTATCTATCAGTCAGAAATTAGTCAGTTCGTTGAGTGGTGTGATAGAAATAAGCTAAAAATAAAGAAAGAAAACTAAAGAGATGGTATTTGACCCTAAGTGTATAGGTGACCATCGTCAAGTGGTTGTACATGACCATTCTATTACTCAGTCAGAAACCTGTAAGTACTTGGGCATTTACATTGACAGTTCTTTCACATGGAAAACACACATTGAGTGGGTTTGTTCTCGTTTACACCAGAGATTGTATTTTTTACGGAGGTTGCGTCTTTTTGGAGTTAACAAGAAGCTCATGATGTTGTTTTATAAAGCAGTGCGTGAAAGCATTGTTAGATATGGCATCACAGTGTGGTTTGGCAACCTGTCTGTTCAGTGTAAATCTAAACTGATGCATCTCTTAAAGACAGCATGGAAAATTGTCGGGCACGATGAACATTTTAATCCACAAGTTTTATATGAGAACTGTGTCCTCAATCAGGTGGAAAGGATTGTAAAAGATCCAACTTATTTTTTGTTTCCACAGTATGAACCGATTCCCTCTGGTAGAAGATATAGAGTCCCAAAGTGTAGGTTAAACTGCTATAAGAAATCCTTTGTACCTTTGTCAGTGGGTTTACTTAATAAGAGTCTTATTTAATTAGCATTATACATTTTGTAATTGTTGTATTTTGTATTGTTTTTTTTAATTGCTTGTTTTTAGTGAATGTCTGCAGCAATATGGCGATGCCCAGGGCCGGCGCTTCCATAGAGGCGACCTAGGCGGCCGCCTAGGGTGGCAGAATAGAGAGGGCGGCGTCCCCGAAACTACCCTTGCCCTCATCTGCGTCTAGGGTGGCAGAATAGAGAGAGCGGCGTCTCCGAAACTATCCTCGCCACCCGCGCCCACAATTATATCCGCGTCTAGGGTGGCAGAATATAGAGAGCGGCGTCCCCGAAACTACCCTCGCCACCCGCGCCTCAGTTATATCCGCGTCTAGCGCGGCAGAATACAGAGGGTGGCGTCCCCAAAACTACCCTCGCCACCTGCGCCTCAGTTATAGCCGCGTCTAGGGCGGCAGAATAGACCCCCCCCACCTGAGGTAAACCTTAGGTAAACCTAAACCTAAACCTTTCACTTTAGGTTTGAGGGCGGCGTGACCGTCCTTTGCCTAGAGCGGCAGTTCAGCTTGCTCCGGACCTGGCGATGCCCATAAGAAATCTCCTGTCAAGGACAATAAAGTTTTACTACTACTACTACTAGTACTAGTTATTAAAGGCAGATTTACTAGTTTTTATTAGATTCTATCTTTTGAAATTGTTTAGTTTTAGTTTAATTTTTATTAATTTCAGTATTATTTTTTTTTCTAAATAAGGATATTTGTTAGGTGCAAAATTAAAAATCAACAGAATAAATATTGTATAATAAACATTTTTGAAGCCTGTATTCAGAGGACACATGACCACTATCATCTACCAATACCATCTACCCATCCTCAAATTCAAATACAACAGCCCACAAGACAGCAGCCTTAAGTACAAAATGTGTGCAAGGCTGCTCTGAGGTTAGATACACAGTAGTGATGGGAAGTTCAGATATTTACCGCGGATGTTAGGACTTAACATTATGTAGTCAGCTATAGTAATTTCAGTCAGTTAAAACATCACCATGATCTGAAAAATGTAAAGTTTTGCCACCCAACTCAATCATGATTCACTTATTTAAATTCCGTTACGATTTTCTGCTATGAAATAAACCTTATATAATAAAACCTTATATAAAAACCTTTTATAAAATAAAACGTTTTTCACCAGATGCTCTCATTTAAGCTCTCGGTTTACCTGCGGTGCTGCTGTTCACGTTTAGTTCAGTCACAGCAGGCTGTCATGTACTGTTTGTGTTTGGTCACTGAATCACGCATGCGCAGTTTTATCGGTTAAGCGCTTCTTAAATTTGTTCTCAGTGTAAGATTACTGTTCTAATATCTGTATGAGAGTATATATTGGATTATTTAGAGTCAGAGTTCAGGCTTGTTATAAAGTAAGTAGTTGGTTGATAAGTGCTTACTGGAGACGTGAATCATTTCAAATGATTCAGTTCAATTTGGTGAACTAGTTCAACCAGTTAATTAAGAAGATCCGGTTAAAAAGATTAATTCGCGATCACGATACAGAAATAAAACCCATTATTGGGCACAAATGTGTTAAAGTAATAGTTTAAAGTGTCTGTATTTAATGCTGTCACCGTGTTTCTGTCATGTCCACTCGGTTTTTTTGTCACGGGAGCAACAGCGAGGATGACTGGAGGAGAACCGGCTCTATCCGGCTAATGGAAGCAGGATTACAGACTCTGAGGTGCCGTACAGGTCAAACACCTGCAGCGCGAATTATATTTACTTTTAAAAGGCTTTACAGTAAGATTATGTATTAAATATATTCACAAAGATGAAAATGAAGTTTTTGCTATGGTTTTAGTTAGCTTTTTATGTACACAATACAGTCTCAGTTCTAGTTTTTTTTTAAAATCTCGTTATAATTATTTCGGTTAACGAAAATTATTTGACATTTTAGTTTTCATTTTTTCTTTAGTTTTTGTTAACTATAATAACCTTGCTTCCATGTGAATGGCTTTTACAGTGTTACCAGCTTGCTCAGTGGCTCACCATGTATGTTGACAGACTTGGAGCAGAGTTGACTGCCGAGACAGGGTTCGAGTTTTCAGACCACTTCAGGAAGAGTAAACGTAAATAAATCAATTTCATGGTAAACTATCCATTTAATACAAGTTCACCATTGTGAATCAAGCGCGTTTTCAACACAGGCTTCTTATATACTTGCTCAAAAATAGATTTTCGATCATGTTTAACCAAACTAACACATACTACAGCTTTAACATCAGCATTTTCCTCCTGGCTGTGTGATATATTGGCACAGTGCGCAGGTCAGAGCTCTTCAATAAGCAAAAAGGTGTCTTGTCGAAGAAATTTGCAGCCTTCAATTAGCCGTAAGCAGAGTCAAGCTGATATATGGAGATGTTGCCATTACCTCTGCCATCCAGATCACAACTAATGGACTCTTGAGTATGTGGAGGACGGCCTATTATTGGCCTGAGGAGTGTTTGAAGACCAGAACAGAGGATAATCTCTGGGTTTCACATGCAAAAAAAGAAAAAGGAGGCTTTGATATTTAGACTTAAGGTACTTAGACTTCACACTAAAAATGCTGGATTCCACACAGTTCCTTAATGTTGTCCCAACACAAATGGTTTAAGTGAATTGAACAAACAAAAATTAAGTTGTCCCAAAATGACCTAGGAATAGTGTTGTATCAACTCAATTTTAAAGAATAGCGGTTTCATGATTAGTATTGTCTGCATATATATTTCAACAAAATACCCTAGTAAAACTGTAGTTGTAGCGGCGTTCCATTGCCGCTATTGTTGGTAGAGCAAGCAAGTTTTGTACGCATAAAGTCACAGTCCGTAGGCAAAATAGATGCAAATAAAAACGTCTTTATTTTCCAAGCAACAGAATTACTTCAGCATCTTTCCTTAAGACTAGTTTATACTTCTGCGTCAAGTGACCGGCGTGACCCACGGTGCATCCAATGCGCGTAGCTGTGCATTTATACTTCTGCGCGCTGTCTCTGTTGGCCTGCACTAACACTTTTGAAACGTTAGTTGGCAGTGAGGTGTAAATGTTCCCCTGTGTCGAGTTTCTTCTCTGCTGTTTTGCTTTTCCTGAACACTTCCTGGATGTACAAGTGGCTCAAACTCGCTCATTTTGAGGCAGGAACCGGCGGACGTGCAACAACTTCAACTATGAGGTAAACACAAAACAAAACTTTCCATCAGGAGCTTCTTCAGGGGACTCCACACTTGTAAACAATCGCTCCATTGTGCTCGCGTCCAGCTCGTGCCATTCGCGCAGCTCTCGGTCTCATCGGTATCATCATTGATAAAGAGAAAAAATCTCTACGCCCTAAAGCAGGCAAAGATGTTTATTAAGGGTGCTTTCATACCTGCCTTATTAAGTTCGATTGAACCGCACTAGAGTTTGTTTCCCTTTTGGTGCGGTTCGTTTGGGCAGGTTAGAATGCAGCAATCGTACTGGAGTGCGCACCAAAAGTGGACCAAAAAAGCGTATATATAGTATAATTATTTGTTGACAGCACTTTACCAACAGAGAGAGAGAGAGAGAGGAAAACATTACCTGATGGATCGCTGGTAATATTTCCGCAAGATGATCATGTCGCAGTTTAGCTTTATTAATTCACGCCTCCTCCTGAAGTGACGAGCGATGCATTAAACACTGTTTTCCAGCCGCGGCCGCGCTTCATTTTCGTAATGTATAAGTTGTCTAAAGCAGGGATATAATCAGTCAGCGCAGTCGTCCGTCCATAGTAAAACGACATTTTGTGTCTGCCGGCTTGTTTACTTGTGGGAGTTCACTGGCATTTTCCCGCACGTGAATTCTGGCCAATCAATAAGCAGTTTAGGAAATATGTTCAACAACATCTGGCCAATGAGAGATGTGGATTTTGTCAGATGACTGCATTTTGGTTCGTTTCAATTGGTTCGGACCAAAGCCAGCAGTGTGGTGTGAAAACGACCCAAAGACAGCAGAAAATGCAACAATGCATCATTTATTGCGCTTGGTCTGGACCAAATGAAGCGAACTATAGATGTGAAAGCACCCTAAGGGTGCTTTCACACCTGCCTTATTTAGTTCGATTGAATCGCACTAGAGTTTGTTTTCCCTTTTGGTTCGGTTCGTTTGGGCAGGTGAGAATGCAGCAATCGTACTCGAGTGCGCACCAAAAGCGGACCAAATAAGCGTACCGAGACCTGCTTGAAGAGGTGGTCTTGGTACGCTTTCAAACGAACCCTGGAGCGGTTCGCTTGTGGTGAGAATGTGATCCGTACTAAAACAGGTACAACCGCAAAAAGTACTACACGTTTTGGACTAATTCAGCTGCCGTAGGCCGATGCGCTGTGCATTATGGGATATGGAGGAAAAATATTTGTTGACAGCGCTTTACCAACAGAGAGGGAAAAACATTAGCTGATGGATCGTTGGTAATATTTATGCAAGATGATCATGTCGCAGTTTAGCTAAATTAATT